>NW_027361738.1:79452500-79620000 GCF_039654945.1 Dendrobates tinctorius
GTGCGCAGGTATGCTTTTGCCAGCGCATGTGTCCTTTTGACGGTGCACCGACCTGCGCCAAACGCATCGTGTGGCATTTTGGTGCGGCCGGCGCACCGTCAAAAGGACGCATGCGCCGGCAAAAGCATACCTGTGCATGGTCTGCGTACCCAATGCTAAAGAGAGGGTACGCAGGTCGCATACAGCGTCATGCGCCCATGGGCGGAGCTGACCGGAGGAGGTGCGGCAGGGGGCGGAGCTTTACGGCGAGCGTGCGCTGCGCCTCAAAACGCTAGTGTGAAACTAGCCTTACACTTCACTGCCAACTGCAGCCCTCTAGTGAGAGTCGCCTCGGCAGTTACCGTAATTTCACCGTGTGATGTCATCACTTGCCATGGATTACTAATCACCAGTAACAGTAACTGTCAGAAGTGGCAAAAACATGCAACCAATCAGTTTACATGCAACCAACAAGAGAAAGAAGTGTGTAAAATGGACGCGATCAACCCCATGATCATAACAACAATATAACACAAAAATATATAAACATATGAATAAATTTTATTAACACAAAAAATTCCACACAAAGAGTGACATTGATAGGAATAAAAACAATTAAAAAAGGCCAGGAAAAATGTGGCCGTAACACTCCAAGAAAGGTTCTAAAATAAGAACCTAATGCTCCACTCCTCCACGATGCTAAGGCAAAGGGTTTGTATAGGAATAAATATACAGTACTCTATACAGCAAAGATGCAAAAATAATTCACAAGACAAAAATTCAATAGATAAAGATGTCAAATATAATAAAGATTTGTATCATGACAAGGCATTATGTGCAAAATCAGCAAGTAATGTGCAGGTTGCTGCAAGTTGAAAAAAAAAATCCAGTTTACATGAAATTGTCCTTTAAGTGACTTGTACCGGATTAGATAACGGCTTTCTTCCAAAAAAAACCCCGCGCCGCGCCGCACCTGACCACAGGTGTGGTTTTGTAACTTAGCGCCATAGAAGTGAATAGAGCTGAGCTGTAATACCGGACACAGCCGACAGACAGGTGTGGCGCTGTTTTTAGTAGAAAGGAGACAATATATTTAAAATCTTGTACAACCCTCTTGGGTTCCTTCCCTTATACCAAAACTTTACACAAGAGATATCAATTTAAAATACTTACATATCAAGGAAATAACTTCTTCAGAGAGGAAGGGGATAGGAGCTCTAGTGCCACCCATTGGAGGTAGAAATCCTAAAAGTCAAGATCGACCCTTTATGGGGCCTCGTCTCATCACTTAGGATAGTAAACAAAACCAGAAACTTTATTTGCAGACAAGTGTTTGAGGCTTTTTGCTTCTCATCAGTGAAAAGATCCATCCAATAGTTGGCACTAGAGCTCCTGTCCTCTTCCTGGACAAACTACATGCATATTTAAATTCCTAGGGAAGCACTTTATGGCCTATAAGTCTCCCTACACCAACTTGGCACTCTCTTCAAGGAGAAACTTTACCCCTTACCATCTAAATATTACATAACTGTGATTAAAATGGTAATAGATAAAGATTTATGGCAGTTACTATATATTCTTAATTAAACCTAATCTATGCATTGCTCTGTATTGTACCCACGTATGGATAGTGGATACAAAGACAGAAGGCTGGTTGCATAAATTACACATTTTGCTCATCAGCCAAATCAAAGTTCAAATATTATTAGAGAATGAGGGAAATGAAGAGGGGAAGTCACAGACACAAGGGATAGGATAGCACATAAATCAGGAGATAATAAAAGCATACTCACACTCCACTAACTGTAACCCTCAGAGGAGAGTTCCGCTCGGCAGTTCCTTTTATATCACCGGCACAACATTCCGTGACCTCATAATCGGCAATCACAGACAATGCCCTATACATGGAATGGGCTTCTAGCCTCTTATGGACACAACTGGATTTAGACCATTTTGCTTTATTTATGTTTTTATCATTGCATTGCATTCTTTTTCTATAATTTAATTATTAATTTAATATAATTTAATTTAATTTTGTGACTTTTTTTTCTTATTTGGCATTAAGGAAGGAGTGAAATTATCCTCAGAAACGCATTTAGCGAATACTATATCCATCTAAATTTATCCAGCCGTTAAACTACAAGTTACAACATCTCCGAGTGTTCCATTATCTAATTGTAAGCATTCTGTGTGCACTGTGGAGCCACGAGCTTCAGTAAGTTCAGGTGCATCACATAAAATGTTTATAAAAATATGTAAATAATAAAATATAAAAATTCTAAATCACCACTTTTCCTCCAATAATAATTTAAAAATTAAAACAAAAATATAATAAATATATTTGGTATGGTAAACAGATTAAAGGTGAACTTCCAGCTCAAGGAACATCAGTGTCAGATAGCACCATCTGTCGTTGTATGAGCCAAAGTGGACTTCATGGGAGACGACCAAGGAGGACACCATTGTTGAAAAAAAAACATAAAAAAGGCCAGACTGGAATTTGCCAAACTACATGTTAAAACAGATATAGACCACAATGCACAGGATATTGCAGTAAGGAACACCTGTTCCCATGCAGGGACTGAGATATAAAAAGTTCAGTGTAAGGAAAACTAAAGACCCAACTCAGAAAAGATGGCACATAATAGATCCAAGGTACTATACAAGATTATAATTTTATTGAAAATATTTAAAAACATATAACCATATTGTGAATAGGAATTACTAAGATGGTGAAAAAAATACCAAAATATGGCAGGAAAGAGATAAATATAAGCTATATAGCAAAACTGCTTCAAACATCCCAATATTACATATATTATCGTGATCTGTGTCACACCGCCAAAGACCAATTGAATCAAGTAATAGGACAAATAATATTCAATTACCTCAGACCTGCCGGTGCCACAACCCCTACGCGCATTTCGACTGAATGTGCCATCTTCATTGTAGACGACCAAGGATGACACCATTGTTGGAAAAAAAAATCATAAAAAAGGCAGACTTGAATTTGCCAAACTACGTGTTGACAAGCCGCAAAGCTTCTGGGAGAATGTCCTATGGACAGATGAGATAAAAATTGAACTTTTTGGCAAAGGCACATCAGCTCTATGTTTACAGATGGAAAAATGGAGCATGTCAAGAAAAAACACTGTCCCTACTGTGAAACATGGAGGAGGCTGTTATGTTCTGGGGCTGCTTTGCTGCATCTGGCACAGGGTGTCTAGAATCTGTGCAGAGTACAATAAAATCTCAAGACTATCAAGGGATTCTAGAGAGAAATGTGCTGCCAAGTGTCAGAAAGCTTGGCCTCAGTCGCAGGTCATGGGTCTTGCAACAGGATAATGACCCAAAACACACAGCTAAAAACACCCAAGAATTGCTAAGAGGAAAATATTGGACTATTCTGAAGTGGCCTTCTATGAGCCCTGACCTAAATCCTATTGAGCATCTTTGGAAAGAGCTGAAACATGGCGTCTGGAAAAGGCAACCTTCAAACACGAGACAAATGGAGCAGTTTGCTCTTGAGGAGTGGGCCAAAATACCTGACGAGAGGTGCAGAAGTCTCATTGACAGTTACAGGAATCGTTTGATTGCAATAAAGTACACTGCTCAAAAAAATAAAGGGAACACTTAAACAGCAGAATATAACTCCAAGTAAATCAAACTTCTGTGAAATCAAACTATCTACTTAGGAAGCAACACTGATTGACAATCAATTTCACATGCTGTTGTGCAAATGGAATAGACAACAGATGGAAATTATTGGCTCGGGTAGTGCAGCTCATCCAGGATGGCACATCAATGCGAGCTGTGACAAGGTTTGCTGTGCGGCCCTCCAAAGAAATGCCACCCCACACCATTACTGACCCACTGCCAAAAACCGGTCATGCTGAAGGATGTTGCAGGCAGCAGATCACTCTCCACGGCATCTCCAGACTCTGTCACATGTCCTCAGTGTGAACCTGCTTTCATATGTGAAGAGCACAGGGCGCCAGTGGCGAATTTGCCAATCCTGGTGTTCTGTGGTAAATGCCAAGCGTCCTGCACGGTGTTGGGCTGTGAGCACAACCCTCATCTGTAGACGTCGGTCCCTCAGACCATCCTCATGCAGTCGGTTTCTAACCATTTGTGCAGACACATGCACATTTGTGGCCTGCTGGAGGTCATTTTGCAGGGCTCTGGCAGTGCTCCTCCTTTCACAAAGGTGGAGGTAGCGGTCCTGCTGCTGGGTTGTTGCCTCCTACTGCCCCCTCCACGTCTCCTGGTGTACTGACCTGTCTCCTGGTAGCGCCTCCAGCCTCTTGACACTACACTGACAGACACAGCAAACCTTCTTGCCACAGCTCGCATTGATGTGCCATGCTGGATGAGCTGCACTACCTGAGCCACTCGTGTGGGCTGTAGAGTCTGTCTCATGCTACCACGAGTGTGAAAGCACAGTCAACATTCAAAAATGACCAAAACATCAGCCAGAAAGCATTGGTACTGAGATGTGGTCTGTGGTCCCACCTGCAGAACCACTCCTTTATTGAGGGTGTCTTGGTAATTGCCAATAATTTCCATTTGTTGTCTATTCCATTTGCACAACAGCATGTGAAATTGATTGTCAATCAGTGTTGCTTCCTAAGTGGACAGTTTGATTTCACAGAAGTTTGATTTACTTGGAGTTAGATTCTGTTGTTTAAGCGTTTATTTTTTGAGCAGTATGTTAAGTTAAGGGTACCATCTTCTGTCCAGGCCTATTTCATGAGTTTTATTTTTTAAACAATTCTGTGGAAGCTTGGATAAAAAGAAAAATCTGACTTTCATTTGTTCATTTTCATAGATTTTTTATTTATTATTACTTTTGTAAGATTCATGTTATTTCTGTCACCATTGTGGGTTTTTCTGTCTTTAAACGAGGGGTATCAACAATTTTGACCACTTGTCTTTATTTATGGGTACAATATACAGGCGCTTCTCACATAATTAGAATATCATCAAAAAGTGAATTTATTTCAGTTCTTCAATACAGAAAGTGACTCTCCTATATTCTATAGCGTCATTACACACAGAGTGATCTATTTCACGTGTTTATTTCTGGTAATGTTGATGATTATGGATTACAGCCAATGACAACCCAAAAGTCATTATCTCAGTAAATTAGAATACTTTATAACACCAGATTGAAAAATGATTTTAACTCCTTAATGACCAGTTATTTTTGGTTTTGCTTTTCATTTTTTCTCCCCTTGTTCCCAAAGCCATAACTTTTTTATTTTTTGGTCAATATGGTTATGTGAGGGCTTGTTTTTTTTCTTTGCAGGACGAGTTGTATTTTTGATCAACACTATTAGTTTAAAAATATCGTGAACTGGAAAACGGTAAAAAAAAAATCCAAGTGCGGAAAAATGGCAATTAAGTGCAATGCCACAGTTGTTTTTTGTTTTGCTTTTTTACTATGTTCACTAAATGCTGAAATAGCACAAAAAGAGGACTTAAAAATCCTCCAATAATACAAGAAAACAGCAAAAAAGCAGAGAGGTTTACCCGTCCAGGCCTCCAGACAAATGCACTATCAGGATGCAGTGGACCCATATAATTAAGATGGCAAAACAGGTGCAAGAATACCGATGAGACAACCGCCCACAGCCTACCAATACATGGAGGGGGCGGTTGCTTGGTATATAAATGCACAATAAAAACTTGTATGCGGCGCTGTTCACACTATGGCAATGCACGGCATTCAGGTTAACAGCCTAGTAGTGACACCCTTCTATTAGATCAGGCGGGCTGCTTCATGTGTTTTTTTTGCACTTTTTATTCAGGGTGCAGTTGGGTCCATTTGGTCTTGTAAACTGTGGTGTCTGTTCACATGGCATGCATTTTGATAGGCGGGCTGCCCAGCGCTGAGCTAATAGAAGGGTGTCACTACTAGGCTGTTAACCTGGATGCCGTGCATTGCCATAGTGTGCACAGCGCCACATACAAGTTTTTATTGTGCATCAATATACCAAGCAACCTCCCCCTCCATGTATTGGTGGGCTGTGGGCGGTGGTTTCATCGGTATTCTTGCACCTGTGTTGCCATCTTAATTATATGGGTCCACTGCATTTGTCTGGAGGCCTGGATGGGTAAACCTCTCTGATTTTTTGCTGTTTTCTTCTCTTATGTTCACTAAATGCTACACCTGACCTGCCATTATGATTCTCCAGGTCATAATGAGTATATAGACAACAAACATGTTTAGGTTCTTTGTTATCTAAGTGGTGAAAAAAAATTCCAAACTTTGTTAACCCCTTACTGACCGCTGACAGGATAGTACATCAGCGGTCAGTATTCCTCGCTTTGAAGTGGGCCCGCCTCAAAGCAGCGACATGTCAGCTGTTTTAAACAGCTGACATGTGCCCGGAAAAGGCACTAGCGGAATCGTGACCCGCCCGTGCCTATTAACTAGTTAAATCCTGCTGTCAAATGCTGACATTGGGCATTTAACTAGAACTTCTGGCGCACGGCCGGAAATGAGTGCATCGCCGACCCCGTCACGTGATCGGGGGTCAGCGACGCATTGCCATAACTACCTGAGGTCTCCTCGAGACCTCTATGGTTGTTGATGACAGATTGCTATGAGCGCCACCCTGTGGTTGACACTCATAGCAATGCTGCTATTATACTACATAGAGGCAATCTGATCATTGAAGCATGCCAAAAGTAAAAAAAAAAAAAAGGGTTTAAAAATAAAAAAACCATAAAAGTTTAAATCACCCCCCTTTCGCCCCAATCAAAATAAAACAATAAAAAAATCAAACCTACACATATTTGGTATCGCCACATTCAGAATCGCCCGATCTATCAATAAAAAAAGGATTAATCCGATTGCTAAATGGCGTAGCGATAAAAAAAATCAAAACGCCAGAATTACTTTTTATTGGTCACCGCAACATTGAATTAAAATGCAATAATGGGCAATCAAAAGACCATATCTGCACAAACGTGGTATCATTAAGAACGTCATCTCGGCACGCAAAAGATAAGCCCTCACCCAACCCCAGATCACGAAAAATGGAGACACTACGGGTCTCGGAAAATGGTGCAATTATTTTTTTTTGCAAACTTCGGAATTTTTTTTCACCACTTAGATAAAAGAGAACCTAGACATGTCTGGTGTCTATGAACTCGTAATGACCTGGAGAATCATAATGGCAGGTTAGATTTAGCATTTAGTGGACCTAGCAAAAAATCTAAACAAAAAACAAATGTGGGATTGCACTTTTTTTTTGATATTTCACCACACTTGGAATTTTTTTCCCATTTTCAAGTACAAGACATGGTAAAACCAATGGTGTTGTTCAAAAGCAAAACTCGTCCCACAAAAAATAAGCCCTCACACGGCCATATTGATGGAAAAATAAAAAAGTTATGGCTCTGGAAAGAAGGGGAGCGAAAATCAAAAAAAGCTCCGGTCATTAAGGGGTTAAAAAAAGTTTGCACCATAATCCGATCCCCGTAGTATCTCCATTTTTCACGATCTCGGGTTTGGTGAGGACTTTTTTTTGCGCACTGAGTTGACGTTTTTAATGAAACCATTTTGATGCAGATATGTTCTTTTGATTGTCCGTTATTGCATTTTATAATAATACAGCCCAGCACGGTATAATACAACCCAGCATGTTATATATCCCCCCAGAATGGTATAATACAGCCCAGCATGGTATATAGCCCCCCCAGAATGGTATAATACAGCCCAGCATGATATATAGCCCCCCCAGAATGGTATAATACAGCCCAGCATGGTATATAGCCCACCCAGAATGGTATAATACAGCCCAGCATGGTATAATACAGCCCAGCATGGTATCATACAGCCCAGCATGTTATATAGCCCCCCCAGAATGGTATAATACAGCCCAGCATGGTATATAGCCCCCCCAGAATGGTATAATACAGCCCAGCATGTTATATAGCCCCCCAGAATGGTATAATACAGCCCAGCATGGTATAATACAGCCCAGCATGTTATATAGCCCCCCCAGAATGGTATAATACAGCCCAGCATGGTATAATACAGCCCAGCATGGTATCATACAGCCCAGCATGTTATATAGCCCCCCCAGAATGGTATAATACAGCTCAGCATGGTATATAGCCCCCCCAGAATGGTATAATACAGCCCAGCATGTTATATAGCCCCCCAGAATGGTATAATACAGCCCAGCACGGTATAATACAGCCCAGCATGTTATATAGCCCCCCCAGAATGGTATAATACAGCCCAGCATGGTATAATACAGCCCAGCATGGTATCATACAGCCCAGCATGTTATATAGCCCCCCCAGAATGGTATAATACAGCTCAGCATGGTATATAGCCCCCCCAGAATGGTATAATACAGCCCAGCATGTTATATAGCCCCCCAGAATGGTATAATACAGCCCAGCATGGTATAATACAGCCCAGCACGGTATATAGCCCCCCCAGAATGGTATAATACAGCCCAGCATGGTATAATACAGCCTAGCACGGTATATAGCCCCCCCAGAATGGTATAATACAGCCCAGCATGGTATATAGCCCCCCCAGAATGGTATAATACAGCCCAGCATGTTATATAGCCCCCCCAGAATGGTATAATACAGCCCAGCATGGTATAATGCAGCCCAGCATGTTATATAGCCCCCCCAGAATGGTATAATACAGCCCAGCATGGTATATAGCCCCCCCAGAATGGTATAATACAGCCCAGCATGTTATATAGCCCCCCCCAGAATGGTATAATACAGCCCAGCATGGTATATAGCCCCCCCAGAATGGTATAATACAGCCCAGCATGTTATATAGCCCCCCCAGAATGGCATAATACAGCCCAGCATGTTATATAGCCCCCCCCCCAGAATGGTATAATACAGCCCAGCATGTTATATAGCCCCCCCAGAATGGAATAATACAGCCCAGCATGGTATATAGCCCCCCAGAATGGTATAATACAGCCCAGCATGGTATAATACAGCCCAGCATGTTATATAGCCCCCCCCCAGAATGGCATAATACAGCCCAGCATGGTATATAGCCCCCCAGAATGGTATAATACAGCCCAGCATGTTATATAGCCCCCCCAGAATGGAATAATACAGCCCAGCATGGTATATAGCCCCCCCAGAATGGTATAATACAGCCCAGCATGTTATATAGCCCCCACAGAATGGAATAATACAGCTCAGCATGTTATATAGCCCCCCCAGAATGGAATAATACAGCCCAGCATGGTATATAGCCCCCCAGAATGGTGTAATACAGTCCAGCACGGTATAATACGGCCCAGCATGGTATATAGCCCCCCAGCATGGTATGATATAGCCGAGCATGGTATATAGCCCCCCAACATGGTATAATACAGGCCAGAATGGTATAATACATCCCAGCATGTTATATAGCCCCCCCAGAATGGAATAATACAGCCCAGCATGGTATATAGCCCCCCAGAATGGTATAATACAGCCCAGAATGGTATAATACAGCCCAGCATGTTATATAGCCCCCCCCAGAATGGAATAATACAGCCCAGCATGGTATATAGCCCCCCCAGAATGGTATAATACAGCCCAGCATGTTATATAGCCCCCCCAGAATGGAATAATACAGCTCAGCATGTTATATAGCCCCCCCAGAATGGAATAATACAGCCCAGCATGGTATATAGCCCCCCAGAATGGTGTAATACAGTCCAGCACGGTATAATACGGCCCAGCATGGTATATAGCCCCCCCAGCATGGTATGATATAGCCGAGCATGGTATATAGCCCCCCAACATGGTATAATACAGGCCAGCATGGTATATAGAACCCCCAGAGTGCCCCCACAGTCCAGTACTCACACTGATTTAAAAAAAAACTCCTCACCCTCTCCTCGTACCCGCGCTGCTGGCTGCTCCTGTCTCCTCCTGCTCTGTCTGGCACACAGTGAGAGCGCAATGACGTCATCGCGCCCCCGCTGTGTCAGAGGCAGAGCGGGGAATGATGGGAGAGGGAGCGTCAGCTCACACTCTCTCCTCCATCATTGCCTCCTTCAATGCGGCGGTGGGAGTCGGTGCCGGGGGCAGGCGGGCCCCCCTCCCTCACAGGGGCCCCATAGCGGCTGTGTGATGTGCCGCTGGCTGGGGGCCCCTGGGGGAGCGGGGGCCCTAGGCAGCTGCCTGGTCTGCCTGCCCCTAACGCCGGCCCTGGCTGGGAGAAGTCCATAGCATGTTTCATTTACAGTGTCTTATAAAAGTATTCAAACCTGTGAACTGTTCCACATTATTTCACATTACAACCACAAGCTTAGATGTATTTTACTTGGATTTTATGTGATACTAACACAAAGTAACAAGTACTGGTGATGTATAACGAAATGATAGACAGTTTTCTAATTCTAGTTAAAAAAAAATATAAATCTGAAAATTGTGACGTGCCTTTGTATTCAGCCCCCCAGTAGTCTGATACCCCTAAATATAATCCTGGGTGAACAACTGCCTCCGGAAGTCACATACAGCTCTGGCAAAAATTAAGAGACCACTGCAAAATTTTTAGTTTGTCTGATTTTTCTATTTATAGGTATATTTTTGAGTAAAATGTAAATTGCTCTTTTATTCTATAAATTACTGACAACATGTCTCCGAAATTTAAAGCTAAAAATTTTGTATTTATTTGCAGCAAATGAGAAATAATAAAAAAGAAACAGTGCTTTCAGACCTCAAATAATGCTAAGAAAACAAGTTCATAATCATTTAGAAACAACAATATTAATGTTTTAACTCAGGAAGAGTTCAGAAATCAATATTTTGTGGAATAACCATGATTGTTAATCACAGCTTTCATGCGTCTTGGCTGCTTTCCACCAGTCTTTCACACTGCTTTTGGGTGACCTTATGTCACTCCTGGTACAAAAATGTAAGTAGTTCTTCTTTGTTTGATGGCTTGTGACAATCCATCTTCCTCTTGATTACATTCCAGAGGTTTTCAATGGGGTTCAGGTCTGGAGATTGGGCTGGCCATGACAGGGATTTGATGTGGTGGTCCTTCATCCACACATTGATTGACCTAGCTGTGTGGCATGGCGCATTGTCCTGCTGGAAAAAACAGTCCTCAGAGTTCAGGAACATTGCCTGAACAGAAGGAATCAACTGTTTTTCCAGGATAACCTTGTATGCGGCTTGATTCATACGTCCTTGGCAAAGATTAACCTGCCCAATTCCAGCCTTGCTGAAGCATCCCCAGATCATCACCGATCCTCCACCAAATTTCACAGTGGGTGCAAGACACTGTGGCTTGTACACCTCTCCAGGTCTCCGTCTAACCATTAGACAACCAGGTGTTGGGCAAAGCTGAAAATTAGTCTCATCAGAGAAGATTACCTTACTCCGGTCCTCTATGGTCCAATTCTTATGGTCTTTGGCAAACTTCAGCCTTGCTCTCCTGTGCTTCCCATTGATGAAAGGCTTTTTTCTAGCTTTACATGACTTGAAATTAGTAAATTGAGTCCACCCATGTGTAATTTACTCTCAGTATAACTACAGCTGTTCTATGAAAGCCTCAGAGGTTTGTGTGAGAACATTAGGGACCAAACTGCATCATGAAAGCCAAGGGAGGCCAGGGATAAAGTTGTAAAGAGTAAAGCAGGGTTGGGTTATAAAAAAAATTGCCCAAGCTCTGAATATTTCACAAAGAACTGTTTAATCTATCATCCAAAAATGGCAGAACTGCAAACCTACCAAGAAATGGCTGTCCACCTAAATTAACATCCCAAGCAAGCAGAGAACTAATTAAGCAGGTAAGAGGTTCATGGTCACTCCAGAGATGTTGCAGAGATCAACAGTTCACGTGAGAGAATCTGTCCATAGGAAACTATTAGTCATACATTCCACGAATCTGGCCTTTATGGAGGAGTGGCAAGAAGAAAGACATTTTTTAAACCAAACCATGAGAAGTCCCATTTACAGTTTACAAAAAGTTATGTAGGGGACACAGCGAGCATGTGGAAGAAGTTGCTCTGGTCAGATGAGACCAAAATAGAACTTTTTAGACTAAATGCAAAACACTGTGTATGGCGGAAATCTAATACTACACATCACCCTAAACACACCATCCCCACCATAATACATAGTGGGGGATACATCATACTGTGGGGAGGCTTTTCTCCAGCAGGGACAGGAAAGCTGGTCAGAGGTAATGGCAAGATAGATGGAGTTAAATACAGGCCAATACCGAAGAAAAACCTATTAGAGGCTGCAAAAGACTTGAGACTGGGGCTTAGGTTCACCTTCCAGCAGAACAACGACCCCAAACATCCTGCCAGAGCTAGAAGAAGGGGAAAAATGTCACGTCTAGATGTGCAAAGCTGGTAGAGACAGACCCAAAAGACTTGCAGCAGTAATTGCAGCAAAAGTATGAACTCGGTGGGCTGAATATAATGCACCTCACAATTTTCAGACTTATATTTTTAAAATATTTAGAAAACCCTATATCATTTCCTTTCCAATTTACAAATACTTGCTAGTTTGTGTTGATAGATCACATAAAATCCCAATAAAAACATTTTAAGTTTGTGGGTATAAAAAATGTGGAAACGTTCATGGGGTATAAATACTTTTTCATACTTTTTGTATCATGACTTTAACCACCTTAACCTAAGGACTGTGTATTTCTTCCTCTCCGCCTTGGCCCACAGGAAACAATATAGCTCACCATACCAGTACTGGTGGCAGATGTGATGCACCTGCAGATGATTCAATATTTTCACTACTTTACCGTCCATCCTCATACGATGTAAAATGTTTTATAAAAAATCATACTAAAATAACGTAAAATATATTACGTGCAGGGAAACTCCCATTGGAACCATTTTTCTTCCTCTCGCAAAATCTCCTGCCATGTTTTCCACTGTTTAAGGTCTCCAGTTCCTCATAAAAATCTGAATTGTGTTTTCCCCAATAAATCACGCGCCGAGGTTCTCAAGTTTATTTTGATAGAGTAAAATTTCTTGACTCCATAAATATCTTGAAAAATAAAGCAATTTTATAAACTGCCGGTGGAAATCTGGTGGGTGAGTTGGAGGAGAGATTCTTATGATTGGCAGGGAGTAAAACGCTACTAAAGAAAAAAAAATGCCTGGAATAGCTGGAGCCAGGCGCCATGGCATACTGCTACCATTAGTAATAATGGAATCAGATCACTAAGTATCAGCGCGGTTTTATTATTTATTTTAACACTTTTGGAAGTAGGAAAAAAAATGTTCGCCAAGAAATCAAAGCTATTTCCTGGAAAGGGTTAGAACAGGATAAGCAGAAGGCAAGGAAAAAAAAACTTTTTTCGTGCAAACCCAAACTTTACTCAGTGCCTCGTTGGCACTGGAACTATAAGAATTGTTAGGGATGCCGTTACCAATAGACGTGTCGAGAGAATGACGGAAATGGGAATAAGATCTAGCGCCAATGTGGAAAATACAGTTGTATATGTCTTCATTAAAAAAACCATGCCAGCTTACGCGTTTCAAACCAAGGACTCCATCATATTCACATTCAACAGGGACAGGGTTCAGCTTCGGCACGCTTACTTGTTTTTGATGACACAGAAAGCCGCATTGCTCTTCATGGAGCAATTCTATAGCGACTTCCCACAAGTGTCTAACGGCATTGAAAGCCCATGAAGCTTTTCCATCCTTGGACCACTTCTTGTAGGTACTAGCCACTGTGTACACTCAAAAAGACCCTCCGTTTTGGAGATACTCTGACCTACAATTTGATCCCTATCAAAGTTGCTCAGATCCTTACGTGTGCCCATTTTTTCCTGCTTCTAACACATCAACAAACAACAAACTGTTCACCTCCTGCCTCTTCTATCCCATCTCTTGACTAGTGTCATGGTCAGAAGATAATCGATGTTATTCACTTCTCCTATCAGTGGATTTAATGTTATGTGCTGGCTGTGGTGGTGGCACAATATCTGAGTATTTAGGTAGCTGGGGGCCTCGCTTTTAGGGCATCATTCTGCTCTGTGAGGCACCAGATCTGCTCTGCTCTGCTACATTGCTGGACTCTGCTATAAAATTTCTGTAAGTAACATAGTTATTAAGAATGAAGGGAGACTTTAAGTCCATCTAGTTCAACCCATATCCTATCCTAACTTGCCCTAACATGTTGATCCAGTCACGGGACTTACTCTGTTAATTTGTTCGGCTCTTCTACATCAGCACCATGAGTCTCCTGGTCAACTCAAATCTTTTACTCATTACTATAAGACAGCTAACCTACTCTACTCTGCTACATTGCTGGGTTCGGCTACATAATTACCATACACCTGCCCTACTGAACCCTGCCATACAGCTACCATATGTCTCCTGACCTACTCAATTCTGTCACAGAGCTACTAGAAGTCTCTGTCCTGATCTACTCAATTCTGCTACATCACTGGGCTCTGCTACATCTCTACAGTGAGTCTACTGAGGCACCCGGCTCTACTACATCACGAGTCTATGCTAAATCGCTGTATAATTGCTATTCAGTGCTATGTGATGTACTCCGCTCTGCCAAACCTACAAGTCTTCTCTACCCCGCTTCATCGGTTTCCCCTCACTGAGTTTTCAGCTCTTCCTTGTGATCTCTTATTTGTCACTTTCAGCTGTCGTCCAGCCATTACTGTCTCCATTGCTCATTCCAGTGGATCTCGTTGCACTAATGTCATATCTCTGTGCTGTACTCATCCGGTCCATGGGCCTTGAGAAGCCACATAAGTCCCAGTGCACTGAGTTCCCCCTAATGGTGTCTGGACTCTGGCAGAACTGTGTAACTAGAGCTATAAGAAAGGGAGCCGGGATTTGCAGCTGTGTCAGATAAACATCACTCTGATCACTATTATAGTTACATTATAGTCCATTTCTTTGACATAAACATCCTCCCACAACACTTTACCTTTACAAACCACCAGGATCACTTGGTGTTACCCCATGTTACCATATATCCCCAAATTTCAAGACAGGTCATATATTGGGCTTAAGGAGCATTTTGCTATCTCCACCTTGGACACCAATGTGTTTGGTCCTTATGAGAAAAGTAGGTTACTATTTGCCTACATCATACTGTCCAATTGTCCCAAAATATCTGTGAGACTCCTGTAAAAAGGGAAAAGTTCTTAAACTTATGGAGGATTTGGCAAATTTTCTTGCACCAAACAAAGTCTTGGAGCGCATGGAACAGGCGTGGATGGACCCGGTTGACAAAAAAGCGCCTGGTTTTAATATGGGAATAACGTATTTATTATTCTTGCTTATATAGTGCCATTAATTCCACAGCGCTTTACAGACATCATCATTGTCCCCATTGGGGGTCATAAATCAGTATATCTTTGAAGTCTGGGAGGAAACCGAGAAAGAGAATTTTTTTCTTTTCATAGCAGTTTGGGAGTCCATTATTTTCAATGGGGTTCGGGCTTTGGTGGAAGTTCGGGTAGTGTTCTGGTACCGAATTAAACTTTTTAAAAAGTTTGGGTCAGGTATCAGAACCCAAACTTCCTCCGGTCCATCCATCCCTACTAAGAATCCTTCGGCGAGTTCGTTGATTGGCTGCAGCAGGCAGGTGACAAGAACAGCACGTCATCCGAGAAACATCTAGCCACCTGACCTCTGCAGCCAATCACAGGCTTTATTGGACCTGTAACTTCAGGCATCACTTCCAAAGCCAGGACAGAACACCAGTGCAGCCTGTGCCTGGTCCACAGAGCTGCTGATAAGTGATTATGCCTTAGTTTTTTTACTTTAAGAGAACGAAAGTAAAAAAAATCTTTGCGTTGGACAAACCCTTTAATCTCATTCAGAGTCCAACAATGCACAGGGAAACAAAAAAAGTCTGTAAAAACCAAGTGGCGCTAAATCTGTAATGAAACCTAAATTCAAAAGTTATTTTTCATCCAAAATGAATACATTTCCGTGAAAAAAATAAATAAATAAATTATATATATATATATATATATAAATATATATATAAATATATATATATACATACACTGTATATATACATGTGTGTCCAAGAATATATCCATAAGGTTATTCAAAAGGTGAGCAAAAACATTAGATATTAATAGACTTGATAAAAGCAACACATCGCCGCGTCGGTATAGTAGTAGAACTCTATGGACATCAGGAGCATTTCCTCTTATATGTAACTTATCTATGCCGAATATAGGGCCAAGTGTGACATATATATATATATATATATATATAAAAAGCCATCACCACCATCTAGTGGAGAAATGTTATAAATTGACATATTGTGGGGAAGGTTAATTTGAACCTAAACTTTCAGAAAACCTGATTTCATTTGATGAAAAAAAAATTATTTAAAGATTGTAATTTTTGTTGTATTACTTCCTAAAAATTACAAGCAACCAGGGCCAAGATAAGGTGTTTTGGTGCCCACTGGCAGATGAAAACAATGGTGTCCTCACCCTCCGATGAACCTTCAGCTTCCAAGTAAAGGAATAGAACAGAGACTGAGGTCAAGGTTACATATAGCATAATTCATTGTTTGGGAACCATTTACACAATTCACGAGCCAAATTCATCCCTGACACCCCATAATTTATATGTCAGACACAATGATGGTCAGGGAAACTAATTTAACTTATCTGTAATAGGGACAAATTAAGGTGTCCAATATTTGGCGGGTACCGTAATGGAAACTAAACAGACCCCATTATAGATAAATGGACAGGTACTGTATTATGGTTTTTACATCCGTCATGCGACAAATTCCAGTTGGCCACAAAACTGATGGTGGTTCTGGTGCCGTATTTCTGTACTGATGATGGTTATTGTGTTTTATTTCTGTATTGATCATGGTTCTGATGCTGTATTCATGTAGTGATGGTTGGTCTGGTGCTATATTTATGTACTACTGATGGCTCTGGTGATTGTATTCACGTAGTGATGATAATTCTGGTGCCGTGTTCATTCACGGAACCATCATCAGTACATTAACAAGAAACCAAAATCATCATCAGTATATAAATAGAACAACAGAGCCATCAACAGTACATTAATACAGAACTAGAACCATAATCAGCAAATAAATAGGTCACTAGTACCACCATCAGCACATGAATACATCACCAGAACCTCCATCAATACATTAATGAGTCGCAAGAACCTCAATCAGTAAATGAATACATCACGAGAATCACTGTAAATATATAAATACAACACCAGAACCATCATCAGTACAAGTATACATCACCAGAACAGCCACCAGTACATGAATATTGTACATCACCACGCTTCATACAGCAATCAATTGTAATAATAAGTCAGGCCCATATACATTTGTATCTCATGAACCTGCAACTCCCAGAATGTCTTTACCAATGATAAGGTGATGCTGGGAGTTGTTGTTATCAGTGTTTATCAGACTGCAGACCATACAGGAACCACAGCACTGATGAGACATAGTCAGTATCAACAAACATTTGCATCCAGGTACCTTACAGGTTATATCTTCTCTGAGTCTTTCCTTTCTTTTCATCTCTATCTTTTGTGGCACCCCTGAGGCTCAGTTGCCACAGAGGTACTGCACCTCCTCCTAAGGTGTGGTGCCCCACCATCCAGGTAAGCTGGGGGCTCCTGACCACGCTCCAACACTCGCACCCCACACAATAGAGTAGTTCAGCAAAACCACATTGCGGCTCCTTGCTTAGAGAGAAGCAGAGCACCTTTGGTGGTTCTCTACTTGGAACACTAGACGTGCTGGGAGGTGGCTGGAGTTGAGAATACATAAAAGAGTGGGATGGTTTAGGATTACAGGTCAGTCAGTGAGTGAGTCAGAAGGAGTAGGAGAGAGGAAGCCACTCGGAGAGGAGTGGGGATCCCTGGAAGAGGGATGGAGGAAGGAGTGCTGCAGCTGCCTCAGTGACCTGAGCCAGCTGGCATGGGAAAGGAAAGAAGGAGAAAGACATTGAACTGAAGCGTGAGCTACCATAGGAGAGAAAGACAAGTACTGAACGTAAGAGTAAAAGGGAACACAGAGGATGTGGGTTAGAGGAAGAACCCTGCCTAGAAGTTCTAAGCGCAAGGCCAGGGCCCGGTCCCCGAGGTTGTATGGACACGAATGGTTCTGCAGCAGAAACCGGCGGAGTAGTGGGCTGTAAATGCACTACTCCCATCTAAGACTTGAGGGCACAACAGCAACACGGATAGAGAGCCAGGACTTAGGAGTAGAGAGTCCCCGAAGCAGGCTACAGCTGTCTGCTGTACAAGTAGAGTTCTTGGGAACATCTGTCAGGAGGAACTCCAGTGTAACACAGTACTAGGAGATCTTCACACTTAAAGGCGCTATAGAGGAGACGTTCAGAAAAAGGCACCTAAGTTGGCGGAGCATGGAAGGGAGCCTGTCATCTTGCCTGGGGGTTGACTGAGTCCCTGACCCGGAGGATTCGGCACAGAAGCGGGCACTACAGACTGTGAGTAAAGCTTTGGAACTACATGCCCTGGTGTCCTCCATTCCTTCCTGTGTCCATCCGCCTGGCACTGCTACATCCCCTGCGCCAAACACTACACCATCTAAGTGTCTCCACATCTACACTGCCCTGGGACAACAGCCCTGCCTGTGGAGGACTATAACATCATTGCTGCACCACACCATCTGTCCCAGAGGATCTGTCTGCAGCGTCGGCTTAACATCTCCCTTGCCGAACACCACAGGTGGCGTCACAAACTATTCAACTACATTCTACCATTCACAACATCTTCCTATTACTTGGGCGCCCAGGGCCACGGTCCGGGTCACCGCTGCTGTGACACATCCCACTGATACTGGCCCGGTACCGAGTACCCCACTGCCCTGGGAGGGCGACCCACTTTTCCAGATGCCACAATGCCTTTTCATGTACACAGCTCTTCTCTCCAGATTCCCTATTCTCCAGTCTTCTGCAGCACAATGCCCTTAAAAATAATATTGTTATTAAAATGCCCTTAGCATAAAAACATTTGTCTATATTATGATCTAAATAAGCCTTCTATGGTAAATGGCCCCCACTTTCCATGTTATGATCTATAACCACCTCAATTACTGCCATTATCAGCTATAACCACCACACCGTCCACCCTTACGAACCACAGCCTGTTCCATGGTTGTCCCCTCCCCACAATCTATATCTCCACATTGTCCCCCTGCCATGCTAACTTATCTTCTTAATGAGTTCCCTTTTCACACTATGCCCCCATACTGCACACCACGTTGTCTTCTCCAAACTGTACTTCCCCTACATGGTATGGTCACTACAGCCGCCCATACAGTATGATATCCACAATTGACCTTCAATATACAAAATTATCCAACATAGCCGTCCATGCCGTATGATGTCCATCAAAGCCCCCAAATATACAGCATGAATTCCACCACAGTCCCTTGTACAGTGTAATGTCCTCAACATCCCCCAATACAGTATGGTCACCACAGGCCCCTTTACAGTATGATGTTTACACAGCCACGTATATAGTATGATCCCCCATGTAAGTCCCCACAGCCAGTTGCATGTATGTCCTCACAGTCAGCCCAATGTATGTCACTATATCCAGATCTATCTATGTGCCCACAGTCAGTCCCATGTATTTCCTAACAGTCAGCCCGACATATGGCCCCACAGCCAGCCCCACGTATGTCCCCACAGCCAGCCCCTCTTATGTCCCCACAGCCAGCCACTCGATTGTCCCAACAGCGAGCCCCTCATATGTACAGCAGTGGCCGTTGGATGCCATGATGGCGTCACTGCATCGCATCATCTCACGTCCTCTGCGTGCACCATCTCCACAGGCCGGAAGTGACCTGTGTTCTGCTGGAGTTCCTGGAGGAGCAGGGGGCTGATTACAGCTCCACTTCTCCTATGCTGGTGGCGCCCACATCGCTTCAATTGTATCAACGTCTTATAGACGTGAATACAATGTGATGAAATCAAATGAGGGCGCAATAATAAGAAAATGTAAGACATACAAGACCACTGATAATCTCCCTCGATCTGGGGCTCCACGCAAGATCTCACCCCATGGGGTCAAAATGATCTCAAGAACGGTAAGCAAAAATCCCAGAACCACACATGGGGACCTAGTGAATGACCTGTATAGAGCTGGGACCACCGTAACAAAGGCTACCACCAGCAACACACTACGCCGCCAGTGACTCAGATATTGCAGTGCCAGACATGTCCCCATGCTTAAGCCAGTACATGTCCGGGCCCATCTGAAGTTTGATAGAGAGTTTTGGATTATCCAGAAGACTGTTGGGAGAATATCAGATGGTCTGATGAAACCAAAGTAGAAATGTTTGATAGAAACAAAACTTGTTGTGTTTGTAGGAGACAGAATGCTGAGTTGCATTCAAAGAACACCATACCTACTGTGAAGCATGGTGGTGGCAACATCATGCTTTGGGGCTGTTTCTCTGCTGCAAAGGGACCAGGATGACTGATCCGTGGTCATGAAAGAATGAATGGGGCCATGTATTGTTAGATTTTGAGTGCAAACTTCCTTCCATCAGCAAGGGCATTGAAGATGAAACATGGATAGGTCATTCAGCATGATAATGATCCCAAGCACACCGCCAGGGCAATGAAGGAGTGGCTTCGTAAGAAACTTATGAACGTCCTGGAGTGGCCTAGCCAGTCTCCAGATCTCAACCCCATAGAAAACCTTTAGAGGGATTTGAAAGTCTGTGTTGCCCAGAGACAGGCCCAAAACATCACTGCTCTAGAGGAGATCTTCATGGAGGAATGGGCCAACATACCACCAACAGTGTGTGCCAACCTTGTGAAGACTTACAGAAAATGTTTGAGCTCTGTCATTGAAAACAAAGGATATATAACGAAATATTTAGAGGAACTTTTGTTAATAACCAAATACTTATTTTCCACCATAATTTGCTAAATAAATCTTACCAAATCAAACAAGGTGATTTTCTGGATTTGTTTTCTCATTTTGACTCTCATAGTTGTGGTCTACCTATGATGTCAATTACAGGCCTATCTCATCTTTTTATGTGGGAAAAGTGGGAAAACTTGCACAATTGGTGGCTAAATACTATTTTCCCCCACTGTATTTATCACTTATCCTGTACACTTGGTGCTACTTTAAAACCACAGATTTTCTGCAGACAAAAACAGCAGTAAAAACTGCAGCGTAAACACGAAACATCAATGAAAAGGAATGGCACATATATGTGTTGCAATGCTCTTATGGTGTACACAAAATGAATGGGGCTGTAAGGGTACAATAGATTTCAGAAAGGCTGTAAGGGTACAATAGATTTCAGAAAGGCAGATTTTAAGGGATTCAGAAAGAGAATTGGAGGGATCCAATGGCTGGATATCCTTAAAGACAAAAATGTCCAGGAAGGATGGGAAATCTTGAAAAATGAAATTCTCAAAGCACAATTGTTAACAATTCCGAAAAGAGGGAAGAATAGGAAGCATTTAAGGAAGCCAGGATGGATGAACACAGAACTTAAGCACATGCTAAAAAGGAAGAAAAAAATGTTTATAAAATGGAAAGAGGGAGGCATATCTAAAGAAGAATATAATGCTGTCTGCAGAACCTGCAGGGCACAAATCAGATTAGCTAAAGCTGACAATGAATTGAGGCTTGCAAGAGATGTCAAAAGCAATAATAAAGGATTTTGGGGATATGTCAAAAGTAAAAGAAAAGTCAAAGATGCTATAGGATTTTTACAGGATGAAAATGATGAAATGGTAAGACAGGATGTTGAGAAGGCCGAACTTTTAAATTCCTATTTTGCATCTGTTTTCTCTCAGAAAGGAAATGTGACATCAACTGTTCTTCACTGTCCTATTAAGGGAATAGAAGAATCCAGGATATCTATAAACAGAAAGATAGTGAGGAAACACTTAGCTAACCTAAATGAATTCAAGTCTCCAGGTCCAGATGAATTACACCCCAGAGTACTGAAGGAGATAGCAGAAGAAATTTTTGAACCCCTCTCCATAATCTTTGAAAATTCTTGGAGAACAGGAGAAGTCCCAGAAGACTGGAGAAGAGCAAATGTTGTTCCTATCTTCAAAAAGGGGAAGAAGGTGGACCCAGGCAACTATAGGCCGGTGAGTCTGACTTCTATACCAGGAAAGATCTTTGAACAAATTATTAAAGAACATGTATGTCAGTACCTGGATAAGAATGAAGTGATTAAACAGAGTCAGCATAGGTTTGTAACTAGTAAGTCATGTCAGACTAACTTAATTTCCTTCTATGACGGAATCACTGATTGGGTGGATCAAGGAAATGCTGTAGATATAGTATATATTGACTTCAGCAAAGCATTTGACAAAGTATCTCATACAATCCTTATTGAAAAAATTACTAAGTATGGAATGGACAAGGCAACTGTTAGGTGGATTCATAACTGGCTTAGTGATCGGACCCAAAGAGTGGTCGTAAATGGCTGCACATCCAGTTGGAAGAATGTCTCAAGTGGGGTACCACAGGGCTCTGTCCTGGGCCCTGTATTGTTCAACATCTTTATCAACGATTTAGATGAAGGAATTGAGGGTAAGCTGATTAAATTTGCTGATGACACAAAGCTAGGAGGGATAGCTAATACTAGAGAAGAGAGAGAGAGGATTCAAAAAGATATAAATAAACTGGAGAAGTGGGCAGCAACTAACAGAATGGTTTTTAACAGGGAAAAATGCAAAGTACTACATCTGGGCAATAAAAATGAAGAAAGCATATACAGAATGGGAGGAATAGGCCTAAGCAACAGCACATGTGAAAAAGACTTGGGTATACTAATAGATCACAGACTGAATATGAGTCAACAGTGTGATGCAGCAGCAAAAAAAGCAAATGCAATTCTAGGATGTATTAACAGAAGCATACAGTCTAGATCACGTGAAGTCATTATTTCCCTCTACTCCTCTTTGGTCAGACCTCATCTGGAATATTGTGTCCAGTTTTGGGCACCACATTTTAAAAAAGACGTCAACAAACTGGAGCAAGTTCAGAAAAGAGCGACCAGAATGGTGACTGGTCTGCAAACCCTGTCTTATGAGGAAAGGATGCAGGATTTGGGATTGTTTAGTTTGCAAAAGAGAAGACTGAGAGGAGACTTAATAGCTGTCTACAAATATCTAAAGGGCTGTCACATTGTAGAAGGATCAACTTTATTCTCATTTGCACAAGGAAAGACTAGAAGCAATGGGATGAAACTGAATGGGAGGAGACACAGATTAGACATTAGAAAAAACTTTTTGACAGTTAGAGTGATCAATGAGTGGAACAAGCTGCCACGAGAAGTGGTGAGTCAGCATGGGTTTGTAACTAGTAAGTCATGTCAGACTAACTTAATTTCCTTCTATGACGGAATCACTGATTGGGTGGATCAAGGAAATGCTGTAGATATAGTATATCTTGACTTCAGCAAAGCATTTGACAAAGTATCTCATACAATCCTTATTGAAAAAATTACTAAGTATGGAATGGACAAGGCAACTGTTAGGTGGATTCATAACTGGCTTAGTGATCGGACCCAAAGAGTGGTCGTAAATGGCTGCACATCCAGTTGGAAGAATGTCTCAAGTGGGGTACCACAGGGCTCTGTCCTGGGCCCTGTATTGTTCAACATCTTTATCAACGATTTAGATGAAGGAATTGAGGGTAAGCTGATTAAATTTGCTGATGACACAAAGGTAGGAGGGATAGCTAATACTAGAGAAGAGAGAGCGAGGATTCAAAAAGATATAAATAAACTGGAGAAGTGGGCAGCAACTAACAGAATGGTTTTTAACAGGGAAAAATGCAAAGTACTACATCTGGGCAATAAAAATGAAGAAAGCATATACAGAATGGGAGGAATAGGCCTAAGCAACAGCACATGTGAAAAAGACTTGGGTATACTAATAGATCACAGGCTGAATATGAGTCAACAGTGTGATGCAGCAGCAAAAAAAGCAAATGCAATTCTAGGATGTATTAACAGAAGCATACAGTATAGATCACGTGAAGTCATTATTTCCCTCTACTCCTCTTTGGTCAGACCTCATCTGGAATATTGTGTCCAGTTTTGGGCACCACATTTTAAAAAAGACATCAACAAACTGGAGCAAGTTCAGAAAAGAGCGACCAGAATGGTGACCGGTCTGCAAACCCTGTCTTATGAGGAAAGGTTGCAGGATTTGGGATTGTTTAGTTTGCAAAAGAGAAGACTGAGAGGAGACTTAATAGCTGTCTACAAATATCTAAAGGGCTGTCACATTGTAGAAGGATCAACTTTATTCTCATTTGCACAAGGAAAGACTAGAAGCAATGGGATGAAACTGAATGGGAGGAGACACAGATTAGACATTAGAAAAAACTTTTTGACAGTTAGAGTGATCAATGAGTGGAACAAGCTGCCACGAGAAGTGGTGAGTCAGCATGGGTTTGTAACTAGTAAGTCATGTCAGACTAACTTAATTTCCTTCTATGACGGAATCACTGATTGGGTGGATCAAGGAAATGCTGTAGATATAGTATATCTTGACTTCAGCAAAGCATTTGACAAAGTATCTCATACAATCCTTATTGAAAAAATTACTAAGTATGGAATGGACAAGGCAACTGTTAGGTGGATTCATAACTGGCTTAGTGATCGGACCCAAAGAGTGGTCGTAAATGGCTGCACATCCAGTTGGAAGAATGTCTCAAGTGGGGTACCACAGGGCTCTGTCCTGGGCCCTGTATTGTTCAACATCTTTATCAACGATTTAGATGAAGGAATTGAGGGTAAGCTGATTAAATTTGCTGATGACACAAAGCTAGGAGGGATAGCTAATACTAGAGAAGAGAGAGAGAGGATTCAAAAAGATATAAATAAACTGGAGAAGTGGGCAGCAACTAACAGAATGGTTTTTAACAGGGAAAAATGCAAAGTACTACATCTGGGCAATAAAAATGAAGAAAGCATATACAGAATGGGAGGAATAGGCCTAAGCAACAGCACATGTGAAAAAGACTTGGGTATACTAATAGATCACAGGCTGAATATGAGTCAACAGTGTGATGCAGCAGCAAAAAAAGCAAATGCAATTCTAGGATGTATTAACAGAAGCATACAGTATAGATCACGTGAAGTCATTATTTCCCTCTACTCCTCTTTGGTCAGACCTCATCTGGAATATTGTGTCCAGTTTTGGGCACCACATTTTAAAAAAGACATCAACAAACTGGAGCAAGTTCAGAAAAGAGCGACCAGAATGGTGACCGGTCTGCAAACCCTGTCTTATGAGGAAAGGTTGCAGGATTTGGGATTGTTTAGTTTGCAAAAGAGAAGACTGAGAGGAGACTTAATAGCTGTCTACAAATATCTAAAGGGCTGTCACATTGTAGAAGGATCAACTTTATTCTCATTTGCACAAGGAAAGACTAGAAGCAATGGGATGAATCTGAATGGGAGGAGACACAGATTAGACATTAGAAAAAACTTTTTGACAGTTAGAGTGATCAATGAGTGGAACAAGCTGCCACGAGAAGTGGTGAGTTCTCCTTCAATGGATGTCTTCAAACAGAGGCTGGACAGACATCTGACTGGGATGATTTAGCGAATCCTGCTTTGAGCAGGGGGTTGGACCAGATGGCCCAGGAGGTCCCTTCCAACTCTACGATTCTATGATTCTAGGCACATGCCCCAGAGGGAAATACAGTGCACCACATATATTTTGCCATATAGAGTGGATACGAGTCTGCCTTCCCCTAAGGAACATAGCGCAGGAATAGAATAGAAATTTTGCTTTTGGCTAATTAAAAATTGTCCCATTGTGGGTTGACACCCCCCCTCAATGACACAAAATCTACCAATATGAAGTTACATCCGGTTCCTGATATTTCAGCTCTCCATCATGGAGATCGGACGGAGACATGATCTGGACAAAGCAAGCAAAGTAATCAGTGCACAAGACCCCAATTTACTTTTGTTAACTTGTCTATGTAGTAAGCTTGGTTCTGTTCCCTTATCTGTGTAGTAAATTGTTTCTGTATCTATGTAGTTAGTGTTGAATCTTTGGTGAAGATATTCCTATATATAGCCTATATTCCTATATATAGAGGGAGAGAGTGCAATATCTCCAAAAGTTATTTTTGTTTTTTTAATTCAGTTTGAGATCATAAAAAATACATAAATAAAACACCTCATTACAGGATCCATTCATTTGAATGGGAACAGAAGAGTCCTAGGATTTCTTCCATTTGCCTCCTTTCCAGCTGCATTCTCTGTTTCAAACGAAGTCTGTACTTTTTTTTTCCAGCCCAAAAAATGGTTAGCAAACCAAAGTTTAAAAAAAAAAAAAATCTATGGGAAACGGATTGTTATCCATTAACCGATCCATTCTTTTAGCACACCTCATGACCCTGACTTATGGATATGGGACGGACCCCCACTCCATCTTAAAACCACCATAACTACAGTAAACCTAGGCACTAGAATAAATACACAACACATTATTTTGGTTGTCAAAATGGCCACAGCTTTATTTAAATCACAGGATTAAAACAATCACAGTAGGAGTCAGGTGAAGTGCTAGTACATTGGGATTCACAAGTACTGTGATATCCCCAGCTGTCTGACATACAGAACCAGGACAGACAGCCATAAAGGGGCGGCACGCACTGGCTTGCCATTCAAGCAGAGCCAGTAAACTTTCAGGGCACCAATGACCCTATTATCCTCACTCCTGTGCTTAACCACTGTGCCCGCCCCTGATTGACGTTACCATTACAACGTCCTTGAGGCTGGCCACCAAAGCCGAGCCTGTTCACCACCATGAGGTTTTACATCCTCTATTAGTTAAAATGAGTCCACCTTAACTTGCCTGCAACTTCCACCTGACTCCTAAACCGCCACCAGAGAGGCCATTTGACACCTTAAATGGACTCGACCCCCATCAACCATGCCTAACAAAGCCATCAACCATTTCTACATGCTATGGAAAGTCTGTGCACACAAGTAATAAAATTAAAATTCTAGAGCTCCGACGGATTAATTTTATCAATGCCATGCTACCAAGTTATGATCGATAATACGGTAACTACAGCAAAATAGCAGTTGCTAAACATCCTGCAATGAGGATCCCATAATGTGGAATGTGGAAAGTAAACCATAATTAAGGTCGTAGCCACAATCTGAATACCTGTATAATGACATCTGTCATGCCTCAAAAAACTATTATACCGCACGTATTGTAGCCAGCTCTAATAATTCACCAATTCACAGATTTTAGTTCTGGAAACCACCATTATTTACAGTAGCTATGCAGTAAAATTTCTCAAACCCACTTACTAGCACTACTAAAGTGATGAACATGTCAATAGAAAGATATTATTATAAATAGGGAGTAATTAAAAACAACCGACCATAAAATAACGTTCAGAATATCTGGAAGTAGTAATTAAATAAACCTAAAGCAGAAAAAGTCTACAAAGGCATTATTAATAAAACTGCCACGCCATTGTTAATTGTTTTTCATGCGCTTGATAACATTTACTGTTGACCTCTCCAACTGGGTCAAAGGCATTGGGAATAGGCATATTGCCCTTTGTGTTAATGCACTTGATTATTTTACCTTTAGCCACTCCCACTGGCTCAAGGGCACCGGGAGTAGGCATACTGCCCTTTGTGTTAATGCACTTGATTATACCCTTAGCCGCTCCCACCAGCTCAAGGGCATCGGGAATAGGCATATTGCTCTTCATGTTAATGCACTTGATTACTTTACCCTTAGTCACTCCCACTGACTCAAGGGCACACAGATTAGGTACATTGCTCTTCAGTTTCATGCACTAGATAACTGCATTGTCCAGATGACAACCTTGTTCTCTTCTCCCCTCAGCCGCTGTTCCTGGCTCAGAGGAGCCAATTTCTTCTGTAGGCATGCAAAATATGATTGCCATGACCCCAGGGACTTTACCCTAACAGGGTCCTATAAAATATATATGCTTCAGGAGACCAGGGGGCCATACCGTGATGGTCACCCCTCCATACCAGGGGGCCATACCCGAGATGGTTACCCCCTCCACACCATGGGGCCATACACGAGATGGTTACCCTCCACACCAGGGGGCCATACCTGAGATGATTACCCCTCAAAACCAGGGTGCCATACCTGAAATGGTTACCCTTCCAAACCTAGGGGGGTCAGCGGCCAGTTTATTAACAAATAACATAAACATTTACAATAAGTATTAAATACACAATCTTATATGACATGAGGGGAGGGTTCTTGGAGCCCCAAAAATTCTGGCAAAATACTTTGCAAAAACACAAGAACTTAAAAATCCACGTTACCCTCAGCCGTAAACCACCAGCTCGAGGGCACCAAACATCCTGTTCCGGGAAGTCCAACCACCAAAAGCTCCCGGGTAACACCCTGTCCAGAGCCGTAACCAAAAGCCAGATCCAGATTTTAACTTCCAATTCCTTTTCGCTGATTCAGCGTCAACTCCAATAACCCCAGCCCAGAGGTCCATACTTAATATGGTTACCCCTACTGACCAATTTATAAATAACTTCCAAGGACCAACTAAAAGAAAGACAGATAACTGTTTTGTTTTGTTTTTTTTTATTTTAAATTCATGTTCTTATTAAAATAAACATAAAATAAACATCAAAGCATAAATAATATTAACACGCTTGGGGGAGTCCTTGAAGCTCCCAAATCTGGTGATTACCAAACATAAAATGTACCAACAATTACTCCCAGACGTTACCCCACTAGATCGGGAGCACCATAGCCACAAGGGTTGCAATGTTCACTTGAATTTCCTGGGGATCCGACAAACTCTTGCCGAAACTCCCCTCCACCTTTCACCAGGTCCAGAACCATATTGAATTCCAAAAGGAGGAAACCATATCCCAATGGATCCCCCAGACCATATTTAACCAACTTCAAGGACCCCTCCAACCGCACAAAATGTGGGATAAATGAGGGTGAAAACCATGCCGGTTTACAACCAAGGTATGCAACAGGTTAATAATGGAAAATATCCCATCGTAAGGTCCAGAAATAGACAGAGATGGGCAATGCTGTGTTATATGCTGTAACAATAAATGAGAAGCCGCCTGCTCCTCTACAGCAGTTACAGACTCTAATCACCAGCTGCACATAAATGGTAAGAGACATGTAGGTCTAATATAAGCTGCCTGCAGCCATAGGTGTGTGATAGAAAACTGCAAGTTCTGTATCCCAGTCACTCTACTACATACAATTACAATAGACGAGAGACAGGGCTGAAAACTGGGCCCATGATGTGTCCTCCAGAGCAATGTACAGCCTCACACTAGGAGTGCCCACTCACTGCCCGCCATGTGCTGAGTTATTACTGCCCACTCACTGCCCGCCATGTGCTGAGTTATTAGTGCCCACTCACTGCCCGCCATGTGCCGAGTTATTACTGCCCACTCACTGCCCGCCATGTGCTGAGTTATTACTGCCCACTCACTGCCCGCCATGTGCTGAGTTATTACTGCCCACTCAAATGTGCCGAGTTACTCCACGATTATTTATTTTACACATGATAAAACATAATCCATTCAGTCCTCTTCTATCCGCCATCTTAGGTAATATAAAATAAGCTCTAGGGGGTATACTCTGATCATGCAATATACGAGGGGAGGACTAAAAGCAGCAATAGCTACAGAAATCAAGCACTAAGCTGGAAGTCATGTCCAGATTAGAGTTGAGCGAAACGGGTCGAAAAATTTCAAAAGTCGCCGACTTTTGGCAAAGTCGGGTTTCATGAAACGAAACCCGACCCTAGGATGGGGTCGGCCACGAGGTCGGCGACTTACGCGCCAAAGTCGCGTTTCAAAAGTTTGTTTTGCGCTCTTTTTCAGCCAATCAGGATCCACGGACACTGTGGGCAACGTGATGACATAGGCAGGGGTCACCACCATCTTTCAGAAGGGCATGCAAGTGATTGGCTTGCTTTGGTGGGCGTCACAGGGGGTATAAAAGGGCGTGCACGCCGACCGCCATCTTACTTCTGCCGATCTCAGTATAGGGAGAGGTTGCTGCTGATTCTGTAGGGAGAGCGTTAGGCAGGGAAGAAGACAAAAAAACTGCTTCTGCTGCTAGCGATTTGGCCTGCACAACACACCAGTCACTGTGTGTGCAGTGCAAGGGGAGGCTATATAGTGGTGTATCAGTGGTGTTGGTTGTTGGGCTGCCTTCTAAGGCTTCCTGACATTCCTGCATTGCTGTTTACCCACTGCTCCGCAAACTGCTTTTTTAAAAGCAATCCCAATTTTTTTTTTTGTCCTGCTGAGAAGAAAAAAAAACTGCTTCTGCTGCTAGCAATTTGGCCTGCACAACACACCAGTCACTGTGTGTGCAGTGCAAGGGGAGGCTATATTGTGGTGTATCAGTGGTGTTGGTTGTTGGGCTGCCTTTTAAGGCTTCCTGACAGGCTGGCATTGCTGTTTACCCACTGCTCTGCAAACTGCTTTTTTAAAAGCAATCCAATCTCCCTTATCCTCTAGTCACTTTTGTCACAGCTGTGCCATCGAGCCTGTGACATAGCGCTCAGATATCAGTGGGCCTCACACAATCCAAAAGTGTCCAGTGTCCAAAAGTGTGTGCAGAGATTCAAAATCTCCCTTATCCTCTAGTCACTTTGGTCACAGCTGTGCCATCGAGCCTGTCACATAGCGCTCAGATATTCATTGGGCCTCACACAATCCAAAAGTGTCCAGTGTCCAAAAGTGTGTGCAGAGATTCAAAATCTCCCTTATCCTCTAGTCACTTTGGTCACAGCTGTGCCATCGAGCCTGTCACATAGCGCTCAGATATTCATTGGGCCTCACACAATCCAAAAGTGTCCAGTGTCCAAAAGTGTGTGCAGAGATTCAAAATCTCCCTTATCCTCTAGTCACTTTGGTCACAGCTGTGCCATCGAGCCTGTCACATAGCGCTCAGATATTCATTGGGCCTCACACAATCCAAAAGTGTCCAGTATCCAAAAGTGTGTGCAGAGATTCAAAATCTCCCTTATCCTCTAGTCACTTTGGTCACAGCTGTGCCATCGAGCCTGTCACATAGCGCTCAGATATCAGTGGGCCTCACACAATCCAAAAGTGTCCAGTGTCCACAAGTGTCTGCAGAAATTCAAAATCTCCCCTGTCCTATAGACAACTTGTACCTTGTTTTACATTACTATATAGTTTGTTGGATTTTGTCTACATTTCTACCAAAAATGAGGAAGGCTGGTGGAAGAGGCCGTGGAATTGGGCGGGGGTTGGCAGCAGGTAATGATGGTGTTGGTGGTGGATCTGATGGTAGTGGCAAGAGCAAAATAGGACCGAATGCAGGAGGTGTTGAGCCTGCGTCATCGTCTAGCTACATAAGGCCTCGAACGCTTAGTTTTCTAGGAGTTGGCAAACCGCTTTTAAAGCCAGAGCATCAGGAAAAAGTTTTGTCTTACATTGCTGACTCAGTCTCCAGCTCTATCGCCTCCTCTTCTTCAGTTGTAAAAAGTAAAAGCACTGAGTCGTCATTGGAGGCTCATGTTCATGAACCACACCTTTCCTTGTGTCCTTCACCCCAACCAAGATTGAAGGATGACGCAGGCCATACTACTGATTACTCCATGGAGCTGTTTTCACATACCATGCCTGGATTATCAAGTGAAATGGTGAATTACCCAGGCCAAGATGAATCTGACATGGAGTGCACTAATGCACAGCCACTGATGGATGATTCTGCTGGTACATTCACTCAGAGCACTACATTGTCCTCGCAGTGTACAGAGCCAGATTCTGACCCTGATGAGACTCAGGTGCCCCTTCCCGCACACTATACCACCATACACGGTGACACAGAGGAAGGTGCACATGACATAGAAGAGGAGGTGATGGATGACCCAGTTGTTGACCCAGATTGGCATCCATTGGGGGAAGAGGGTGCTGCTTCCAATAGCTCAGATGAGGAGCATCCACAGCAGACATCGACATCGCAACAGCTGTTATCTGGCAGGCCCGGAGCACTCCAAAGACAGGTTCCAAACATCAAAAGAGTTGCTGGACAGCTTGTCCAGAGGGTCAAAAGATCACAGCGTGCTAGGCCGCAAAATGTCTGCCAAAGTAGGAAGAGTGCAGTGTGGCACTTTTTTGAACAAAATCCTCATGATCAGGCCAAGGTTATCTGTAAGAAGTGCGCAAAGACCTTTAGCCGAGGGAAAAATCTGAAAAATTTGAATACCAGTTGCATGCTTAGACATTTAACCAGCAATGCACTTGCAAGCGTGGACACAACACGAAACCTCAAGTGCCACATGTGCAACTGATCACAACGAAGGTAGTCAGCAACGCTACATTGTTTCCCCCACTGTAAGCCCACCGGTTAGCACAGCAGCAAATGTTGAGGTGTCGTTGCAAGGCCACAGCAGTCAGGGAATCCCACTGTTATATCAATGAAAGACTGATTCTAGGCCATCAGAAAGAACACCAACTCCATCACCATCATCAACCCTCTCTCAGTCCGCCCTGTCCACCGCTACTTCCACCATATGCAGCTCTCAAGTCCAGCTCACCCTCCCAGACACTATGAGTAGGTCAAGAAAGTACTCAGTCTCTCATCCGCGTACACTGGGTTTGAACGCCCACATTGCCAAACTAATCTCGTTTGAGATGATGCCCTTTCGGTTGGTGGAAAGCACAGCTTTCCGCGAACTCATGGCCTATGCAGTACCACGCTATGACCTACCCAGTCGCCACTTCTTCTCTCGCAAAGCCATCCCAGCCCTCCACCATCATGTGAAAGACCGCATTGTCCATGCACTCAAGCAGTCAGTGAGCGGAAAGGTGCACCTCACAACTGATGCATGGTCCAGTCGGCATGGCCAGGGCGGTTACGTGTCCATCACTGCGCACTGGGTTAATGTGGTGGATGCAGGGTCCACAGGGGACAGCGGTGGTGGGACAGTGCTGCCTAGCCCACGGTATAGGAAACAGTTGGCTGTAGGCGTTCGACCCTCCTCCTCCAGAAGAGAAAGCTCGTCCACAGAGCACAGTCGTACGAGCACTCCATCTGCAGCTGCCACTGTTGCACACGATGTGTCCCCCTATCGAGCAGCTAGTGGAAAGCGTCAGCAGGCTGTGTTGCAGATGATGTGTTTGGGCAACAGACACACCGCCGAGGTGCTGGCCGAGTACTTGAAGCGACAAACTGAGTCATGGCTGGGCAGTGTACATCTTGAGGCAGGCAAGGTAGTTAGTGATAACGGCCGTAATTTTGTGGCAGCCATAGCCCTTTCAAAACTCAGCCATATACCTTGCTTGGCTCACACCTTGAACCTGGTGGTGCAGTGCTTCCTCAAAAATTATCCAGAGTTAACAGCCCTGCTCCAGAAGGTGCGAAGACTGTGCGCGCACATCCGCCGGTCGCCTGTACACTCCGTTCGTATGCAGAAGCTGCAGCGATTGCTCCACCTTCCCAACCACCGCCTCATTATCGACATTGCAACAAGGTGGAACTCCACCCTGCACATGGTGGAGCGGCTGTGCGAGCAGAGGCAGGCCATAATGCATTTGTGGGAGGATACACGGCCAGGCACTTTGAGAGCAGACATGGAGTTGACAGGTGTGCAGTGGTCGAAGCTGAAAGACCTCTGTAAAGTCCTTCAGTGTTTTGAGGAATGCACACGGCTGGTAAGCGCAGACGACGCCATCCTAAGCATGAGCATCCCACTTATGCGTCTGCTCATGCAAACTTTGACGCACCTTAAGGAGCAGGCGTCTGCAGCCAATGTTGATGAGGAGGAAGAGGAGGAGGGAATCCTTGATGACATTCAGCCATTGTCTGCTCAGGGACCTCTCCTGGACGAGGTGGAGGAAGAAGAGGAGGAGGAGGAGGATGATGGGGATGATTACTTAGGGGAGGAGGATGCATCTCGTGGGGCAAGTGAAAATGTTGGCGTGGCAAGGTCTGGTACAGGGTTTGTGCGTGACTGGAGGGATGTGGATTTGCCAGAAAGTGCTCCTCCAACCAGCACTCGCAGTGCATCATTGACACCGGGAACATTGGCCCACATGTCAGATTATGCCTTGCAGATCCTAAAAAGGGACCCACGCATTGCCAAAATGATGAACGATGACGACTACTGGTTAGCCAGCATCCTGGATCCACGCTATAAAGGCAAATTACAAAACATCATGCCACAGGAGAACCTTGACCTAATATTGGCTAATAAACAAGCAACTCTGGTAAATCGGTTGCTTGAGGCATTCCCAGCACACAGCAGCGGTGATGGTTCTCACACGAGCAGTACGGGCCGGGGGCAGCTTGGCAGAGGTGTTCGTGGTGCACACAGCAGAAGTGGCGTTGGAGACAGGGGTTTCATGACAATGTTGTGGACTGATTTTTCAAGTACCGCTCACACAACTGGTAATACTGCATCGATGGAAAGTGACAGGAGACAGCAGTTGTCAACTATGGTTACAAACTACTTTTCCTCCCATATCGATGTTCTCCCACACAGGTCATTCCCCTTTGACTATTGGGCCGCTAAACTGGACACCTGGCCTGAATTGGCACAATATGCCTTACAGGAGCTCGCTTGCCCAGCTGCAAGTGTGCTATCGGAAAGAGTCTTCAGTGCAGCTGGATCAATCCTGACAGAAAAAAGGACCCGTCTGTCAACCCAAAATGTGGATGATCTAACCTTCATTAAAATGAACCACGCATGGGTTTCCAAGGATTTTGTCCCACCTTCCTCTGATGACACATAGGGTGACAGAAAAATGGCTTGCTTTGGTCCACCTCTTCCTGGGACTTGACCTATTTCACCTTTTGCATCAGCTGAATGTCCAACATCAACATATGCCACTTTCTAAAACTCCCTAACTGTGCTGCCTCCCCCCCCATCGCCGGGGTCACCACCTAGCGCACGACACCGTGCGAGTGCCGTTGCCCTGGACAGGTGGGTAGGCCGACTCTTGGGCGCGGGCACTGGCACAGGGTCCCTCATAGTGCAATCAAGTGTCTCTGACGGTGGTGGTGCACACCCGCCGTCAGACACACCGCCGTACTATGAGGGGCCCAGTGCCAGTACCGATGCCCACGAGTGGGCCCCCCTTGCTTGGGCAGGGCCCCAGCATTTGCAATCTTTACCTCTCCCTGCTGCTCCGCTGTGTAGTCTGGGCCGTCAAATCCATACTGTGCCTGACACCGTCTGAGCCTGCCTCCTGATGTATAGACATATATTTTGAATGTGTACGCTATCCATACATGTTATCCGGGGAAACGGTACCCTTTCTAACCTTTGTGCAATCACGTGCAATCCATACTGGGCCTAACACCGTCTGAGCCTGCCTCCTGAGACATATATTTTGAATGTGTACGCTATCCATACATGTTATCCGGGGAAACGGTACCCTTTCTAACCTTTGTGCAATCACGTGCAATCCATACTGGGCCTAACACCGTCTGAGCCTGCCTCCTGAGACATATATTTTGAATGTGTACGCTATCCATACATGTTATCCGGGGATACGGTACCCTTTCTAACCTTTGTGCAATCACGTGCAATCCATACTGGGCCTAACACCGTCTGAGCCTGCCTCCTGAGACATATATTTTGAATGTGTACGCTATCCATACATGTTATCCGGGGATACGGTACCCTTTCTAACCTTTGTGCAATCACGTGCAATCCATACTGGGCCTAACACCGTCTGAGCCTGCCTCCTGAGGCATATATTTTGAATGTGTACGCTATCCATACATGTTATCCGGGGATACGGTACCCTTTCTAACCTATGTGCAATCACGTGCAATCCATACTGGGCCTAACACCGTCTGAGCCTGCCTCCTGAGACATATATTTTGAATGTGTACGCTATCCATACATGTTATCCGGGGATACGGTACCCTTTCTAACCTTTGTGCAATCACGTGCAATCCATACTGGGCCTAACACCGTCTGAGCCTGCCTCCTGATGTATAGACATATATTTTGAATGTGTACGCTATCCATACATGTTATCTGGGGATACGGTACCCTTTCTCACCTTTGTGCAATCACGTGTAATCCATACTGGGCGTGAGAACGGCTGGCGAGCTGTTAAGCAAGCTACAGCACCTGTGGTTTGCACACGTAAGTTTTTCATTTTTTAAGGAATGACGGTTAGGCCTAATTCCGGAACTGCGGTTGACCTGCACTTACTGGGAAATCATTGTTCGCGGGTAATAATTGTAATCAGTGATCCCCATCACTAACGTTGTTCAGCGGGCTATCTGCACCTGTAAGCGACAAACGCTGGCCTTTTCAGTGTAGCGCACATGCAGCCACGGACATGTAAGGGCATGACACACCAGTTATTGGCCAATCTCATGTGCCAGAGCCTCACGTGTCCCTCTAGTAAGCCGGACTCGGACCGCGGGGCATGACGGAGTCTCGTTCGTTAACGGAATTAAGCTTGCAATGTGTGCATCTGTTCTGTAGCTGGCATGGTTGAGGTTTCCCAGGTGGAGTCGAATTTAACCGTAGGCTCCACTCCTGGTGGTGCCCTTCTGGACATTCCTTTAAGGTTCAGCTTTGCAACCATACTGCCCACGTAAAACAAACACTTTGCCTTCATGAACGCTGTTTGGAGGGTCATGACTCGTGGGAATAACGCCGCCCAATCAGTTAACCTGCTAGAGAGATCCTTCGTTGCTCCCAAGCATGACATCACACTCCCTAGGAAGAAGGTAATGCCACTGTGGCGACCGTACTCCTGGGGGCGACACAAGTGCACTGATGCCCAGCCACTGCTCGATGAATCTGCTGGTACATTGACCCAGACCACTACATTCCCCTCGCACGCTACACGACCTGAATCTGACCCTGATGAAACTCAGGTTACCCTTCCCATATACAGTTCCATCTTACACGGTGACAAAGAGGAAGCTGCAGATGAAAGTGCAGGTTCGGCCCACCCGCCATCAGACACACCACCGTACTATCAGGGGCCCTGTGCCAGTGCCGTCGCCAACGAGTGGGCCCCCCCTGCTTGCCCAGGATCACAGCACTTGCAAAGATGAAATACTGTGCAGTGAGATGGAAGATGGGGACGACGAGGAATCCAGACAAGTACAGGGATTCCCTAGCGAGGAGACTTATTTGATTGTTTTCAATGTTGGGACAGCAATTTTTGGGGAGCACTATACTCTGGAGAATGATAGATGGGGCCCACCATACACTGGAACATTCCAAAGGTGGACATCAGACACTGGAGCAGCATTTACAGGGCCCATTATACACTAGAGCATTAGAAATGGGGCCCATTATGTTTGGAGCATTATTTGGGCCCATAAGACAGTGGAGCTTCATCCATGGGGACCAACATATACTGTAGCATTATGTGGAGCTCATCATATACTGTTTCAAACATTATATGGGACCAATGATTCTGTATGGAGAAATAGATGGGCCTCGTCATGAGATGTAAAAAGTGAGGTATTTTTCATTGTACTATACCGCTATTTCTCTGCCATATCGGAGCATGATGAGTTGTGGTATGTGTTAAAGGGGCGCTCTTTCGCCCAGGGCACATGAAAACCTGCAGCCAGCCCTCCCCCCCCACAACTTTAGCCAAATAACCCCCATTTTTCAGTGCGTAACTTGTATTATGAAGTTAATTAAGGTTGACAAGCTTAAGTAAGAAGAATTGATGCTTTTGGCATTCAAATGGGCACTGTTGGTGTGTTTCCTGTCCTCCTCTCACTGCCGACTTTTATTCCCCATTGACTTACATTGGGTTTCGTGTTTCGGGACGACCCCGACTTTTCCCTATAATCGGACGATCTTGCTCGACCCGACTTTTGGAAAAGTCGGGTTTCACGAAACGAAACGCGACCCTAAAAAACCAAAAGTCGCTCAACTCTAGTCCAGATTATATGTACAGCCAGGAAAATGACCTGGAGACACAGGAAGTCTATACCCAGCATGATCCGTATACAGCAGAGCGAGGAGTGATATCATGTATACAGACCTGTGGTACAGGTGAAGTATACAGCACAGGAATAGAGCCTTTACACAGATACCACATATATAGTGAGTAACCTGGTTACACGGGATCTGCACACCCAGCCTCACAGTATGTAATAGAGATGAGGTCACATACAGATCATCAGACTCCATAACTGGGAAGGGGGGATAATCCGCACCCAGCAGGGTCAGTATACAGTGCACTGACATGAAGTGCAGCCTCCCATCATCATACATATACCATCCCCCGACTGCTCCTCTCACCAGTGTCTCTAATACATGTGACTGCCCAGCTCCACCATAGTAATGGCAGACACTGCATGTGTCCCTGCCCTGTCCTATCATACATAAACCCAGAACTCATGAAGACTCTGTATAATACAGCAGTAATGTGGGATATCAGAAATGTCTGCAGGGTGGTCACACAAAAGCTGCCTCAGCAATAAGTGAGGGAACATGGCGGCTACAGGAATTTCTGAGGTAATCTTGATCCCAGATATAATGTAGGAGCTGATACTACCTTAGTACACACTACACCATGTCTGAGGTGAATGCAGAGTAGTATATGAAACATGTCTGCAGGGAGGTCACACGGAAGATCACAGTCTGTGAGGAAAATGTAGCATGCACATGAGGGACATGGCAGCTACATGAATCGCTGAGGTAATATTGGTCCCATACATAAAGAAACCACTGGAGCCATAGGCGGAGGAGGACATGACTTGGGGATGGGTGGCCCTTTACTCCTGCAGCTTTTTTGGTATAGTGGTGTAGATTTTTAAGCACGAGGGATGTTGCTTTAAGAAGAGAAAAGCCCAGTATGTCTGTGCCTGGGGGGTCACTGTGAGGAGGGTGGGATTATATAGAGCAGGAAATCTGTGTCTCTCCCTCACTTCAGACATCATGTACTAGTGTAGTATCAGCTCCTACATTATGTATGGGACCAATATTACCTCAGCAATTCATGTAGCTGCCATGTCCCTCATGTGCATGCTACATTTTCCTCACAGACTGTGATCTTCCGTGTGACCTCCCTGCAGACATGTTTCATATACTACTCTGCCTTCACCTCAGACATTGTGTAGTGTGTACTAAGGTAGTATCAGCTCCTACATCATATCTGGGGTCAAGATTACCTCAGACATTCATGTAGCGGCCATGTTCCCTCACTTATTGCAGAGGCAGCTTTTGTGTGTCCTCCCTGCAGACATTTCTGATCTACCACATTACTGCTGTATTATACAGAGTCTTCATGAGTTCTGGGTTTATGTATGATAGGACAGGGCAGGGACACATGCAGTGTCTGCCATTACTATGGTGGAGCTGGGCAGTCACAGGTATTAGAGACACTGGTGAGAGGAGCAGTCGGGGGATGGTATATGTATGATGATGAGAGGCTGCACTTCATGTCAGTGCACTGTATACTGACCCTGCTGGGTGCGGATTATCCCCCCTTCCCAGTTATGGAGTCTGATGATCTGTATGTGACCTCATCTCTGTTACACACTGTGAGGCTGGGTGTGCAGATCCCGTGTAACCAGGTTACTCACTATATATGTGGTATCTGTGTAAAGGCTCTATTCCTGTGCTGTATACTTCACCTCTACCACAGGTCTGTATACATGATATCACTCCTCACTCTGCTGTATACGGATCATGCTGTGTATAGACATCCTGTGTCTCCAGGTCATTTTCCTGGCTGTACATATAACCTGGACATGACTTCCAGCTTAGTGCTTGATTTCTGTAGCTATTGCTGCCTTTAGTCCTCCCTCTCGTATATTGCATGATCAGAGTATACCCACCAAGAGCTTATTTTATATTACCTAAGATGGTGGATAGCACAGGCCTGAATGGATTATGTTTTATCATGTGTAAAATAAATAATCGTGGAGTAACTCAGCACATTTGAGTGGGCAGTAATAACTCAGCACATGGCGGGCAGTGAGTGGGCAGTAATAACTCAGCACATGGCGGGCAGTGAGTGAGCAGTAATAACTCAGCACATGGCGGGCAGTGAGTGGGCAGTAATAACTCAGCACATGGCGGGCAGTGAGTGGGCAGTAATAACTCAGCACATGGCGGGCAGTGAGTGGGCAGTAATAACTCAGCACATGGCGGGCAGTGAGTGGGCAGTAATAACTCAGCACATGGCGGGCAGTGAGTGGGCAGTAATAACTCAGCACATGGCGGGCAGTGAGTGGGCAGTAATAACTCAGCACATGGCGGGCAGTGAGTGGGCACTAATAACTCAGCACATGGCGGGCAGTGAGTGGGCACTCTTAGTGTGAGGCTGCACATTGCTCTGGAGGACACATCATGGGCCCAGTTTTCAGCCCTGTCTCTCGTCTATTGTAATTGTATGTAGTAGAGTGACTGGGATACAGAACTTGCAGTTTTCTGCTCACACACCTATGGCTGCAGGCAGCTTATATTAGACCTACATATTTCTTACCATTTATGTGCAGCTGGTGATTAGAGGCTGTAACTGCTGTAAAGGAGCAGGCGGATTCTCATTTATTGTTACAGCATATAACACAGCATTGCCCATCTCTGCCTATTTCTGGACCTTATGATGGGACATTTTCCATTATTAACCTGTTGTATACCTTGGTTGTAAACCTGCATGGTTTTCACCCTCACTTATCCCACATGTTTTTGTGCGGTTGGAGGGGTCCTTGAAGTTGGTTAAATATGGTCTGGGGATCCATTGGGATATGGTTTCCTCCTTTTGGAATTTAATATGGTTCTGGATCTGGTGAAAGGTGGAGGGGAGTTTCGGCAAGGGTTTGTCGGATCCCCAGGAAATTCAAGTGAACATTGGAACCCTTGTGGTTATGGTGCTCCCGAGCTGGTGGGGTAACGGCTGGGAGTAATTGTTGGTACATTTCATGTTCACTTTATGTTTGGTAATCACCAGATTTTTGGGAGCTTCAAGGACTCCTACCAGCGTGTTAATATTATTTATGCTTTGATGTTTTATTGTATGTTTGTTTTAATAAAGGTGTGAATAATAATTATTTAAAAAAAAAAAAAAGGGATCGGTGTATACCCACCAAGTGCTTATTTTATGTTACTTAAGATGGCGGATAGCACAGGCCTGAGTGGATTACCTGGAGCCTGGTGGTTGGGGGGTCCTTGAAATTGGTTAGAAATTGGTCTGGGGGATCCATTGGGATATGGATTCCTCTTTTTGGAAGTTAATATGGTTCTGGACCTGGTGAAAGGTGGAGGGGAGTTTCGGCAAGAGTTTGTCGGATCCCCAGGAAATTCAAGTGAACATCGGAACCCTTGTGGTTATGGTGCTCCCGAGCTAGTGGGGTAACGGCTGGGAGTAATTGTTGGTACATTTTATGTTTGGTAATCACCAGATTTGGGAGCTTCAAGGACTCCCCCCAGCGTGTTAATGTTATTTATGCTTTGATGTTTATTTTATGTTTATTTTAATAAGAACATGAATTTAAAATTTAAAAAAAAAAAAAAGTTATTTGTTTTCCTTTTAGTGGGTCCTTGGAAGTTATTTATAAATTGGTCAATAGGGGTAACCATATTAAGTATGGACCTCTGGGGTGGGGTTCTTGGAGTTGACGCTGAATCAGCGAAAAGGAATTGGAAGTTAAAATTCTGGATCTGGCTTTTGGTTACGGCTCTGGACGGGTAACTCTGGACGGGGTGTTACCCGGGAGCTTTTGGTGGTTGGACTTCCCAGAACGGGATGTTTGGTGCCCTCGAGCTGGTGGTTTACGGCTGAGGGTAACGTGGATTTTTAAGTTCCTGAGTTTTTGCCAAATATTTAGCCAGAATTTTTGGGGCTCCAAGAACCCTCCCCTCATGTCGTATAAGATTGTGTATTTAATACTTATTGAAAATGTTTATGCTATTTGTTAATAAACTGGCCGCTGACCCCCCCTGGGTTTGGAAGGGTAACCATTTCAGGTATGGCACCCTGGTTTTGAGGGGTAATCATCTCAGGTATGGCCCCCTGGTGTGGAGGGGGTAACCATCTCGTGTATGGCCCTCTGGTGTGGAGGGGGTAACCATCACGGTATGGCCCCCTGGTCTCTAGAAGCATTTATATTTTATAGGACCCTGTTAGGGTAAAGTCCCTGGGGTCATGGCAATCATATTTTGCATGCCTACAGAAGAAATTGGCTCCTCTGAGCCAGGAACAGCGGCTGGAGGGGAGAAGAGAACAAGGTTGTCGTCTGGACAATGCAGATATCTAGTGCATGAAACTGAAGAGCAATGTACCTCATCTGTGTGCCCTTGAGTCAGTGGGAGTGACTAAGGGTAAAGTAATCAAGTGCATTAACATGAAGGGCAATATGCCTATTCCCGATGCCGTTGAGCTGGTGGGAGCGGCTAAGGGTATAATCAAGTGCATTAACACAAAGGACAGTATGCCTACTCCCGGTGCCCTTGAGCCAATGGGAGCGGCTAAGGGTAAAGTAATCAAGTGCATTAACACAAAGGGCAATATGCCTATTCCCAATGCCTTTGACCCAGTTGGAGAGGTCAACAGTAAATGTTATCAAGCGCATGAAAAACAATTAACAATGGCGTGGCAGTTTTATTAATAATGCCTTTGTAGACTTTTTCTGCTTTAGGTTTATTTAAATTACTACTTCCAGATATTCTGAACGTTATTTTATGGTCGGTTATAATGTTGTTATATTGTGTATAGTTTTTAATTACTCCCTATTTATAATATCTTTCTATTGATATGTTCATCACTTTTTGGGTAGTGATAGTAAGTGGGTTTAAGAAATTTTGCTGCACAGCTACTGTAAATAATGGTGGTTTCTAGAACTAAAATCTGTGATTTGGTGAATTATTAGAGCTGGCTACAATACGTGCGGTATAATAGTTTTTGAGGCATGACAGATGTCATTATACAGGTATTCAGATTGTGGCTACGACCTTAATTATGGTTTACTTTCCACATTCCCCATTATGGGATCCTCATTGCAGGATGTTTAGCAACTGCTATTTTGCTGTAGTTACCGTATTATCGATCATAACTTGGTAGCATGGCATTGATAAAATTAATCTGTCTGAGCTCTGGAATTTTAATTTTATTACTTGTGTGCACAGACTTTCCATAGCATGTAGAAATGGTTGATGGCTTTGTTAGGCATGGTTGATGGGGGTCGAGTCCATTTAAGGTGTCAAATGGCCTCTCTGGTGGTGGTTTAGGAGTCAGGTGGAAGTTGCAGGCAAGTTAAGGTGGACTCATTTTAACTAATAGAGGATGTAAAACCTCATGGTGGTGAACAGGCTCGGCTTTGGTGGCCAGCCTCAAGGACGTTGTAATGGTAACGTCAATCGGGGCGGGCACAGTGGTTAAGCACAGGAGTGAGGATAATAGGGTCATTGGTGCCCTGAAAGTTTACTGGCTCTGCTTGAATGGCAAGCCAGTGCGTGCCGCCCCTTTATGGCTGTCTGTCCTGGTTCTGTATGTCAGACAGCTGGGGATATCACAGTACTTGTGAATCCCAATGTACTAGCACTTCACCTGACTCCTAATGTGATTGTTTTAATCCTGTGATTTAAATAAAGCTGTGGCCATTTTGACAACCAAAATAATGTGTTGTGTATTTATTCTAGTGCCTAGGTTTACTGTAGTTATGGTGGTTTTAAGATGGAGTTGGGGTCCGTCCCATATCCATAAGTCTTGTAGGAGCTGATACTACACTAGTACATGATGTCTGAGGTGAATGTGCTCCTATCATCTGTCGTGTGAGGTGATAACCCCAGTATTATACTCCCTGACACTGCAGACATGCTTCCTCCTGTTCATCCTGTGTAAGAAAGAGGGAGAGACACAGATTTCCTGCTCTATATAATCCCACCCTCCTCACAGTGACCCCCAGGCACAGACATACTGGGCTTCTTACTCTGAAAGCAACATCCCTCCTGCTTCACAATCTACACCACTATACCAAAAAAGCTGCAGGAGTAAAGGTCCAACCATCCCCAAGTCATGTCCTCCTCCGCCTATGGCTCCATTGGTTTCTAGAACACTAGTAGAAATTGATCAGTTGCAAAGGAAGCAAAGAAAAAAATGGAAACCAAAGTGTCTGTTTTTCTTTTTTTTTACACCTGTTTACAAAATGGAAACTGGTTTCCAATTTGCTTCTGTTTGCAACAGATCCGTCTTTATTTAATACTGGATTTATCGCAAATGGAAAACAAGTGGACAAAGCTCTAATCAGATCAGATCAGGAGCATTTTGGAGATCCAACCTGGACTGAGCAAATATGGGATGTTCCAATCTGTAATGCCTGTGCATTAGTGTTGTCTTCACGCCGGCGCTCAGCATTCCCTGCCTGGGTCTCACCGAGTTTCCTGTCTCTCTGGTATAACATATTATGCCTGCAGGTCATTTACAAAGTAGAAACTTGTGCTTGGAATTATAAAGAGAAGCCATATAATTCCCTGAGGAGACACCGGGTCCAGGACTGTCTGTATCTCTCGGAGATGGTGGAAGCTGAAGCAGCAGACAGAATGGACCCAGGGTAAAATATGAATTTTAAGTGCAGTTTCAAAAGTGCTTTCGAGGTGACAACAGAGAATTGTTGAATCAGCGAAGAAAGCTGCTCCATTACCAGGAACGTCAGTGTAAAGATTATTCTACTCCGGGGCGGCCAAAATCTATAGATGCGTATGGACCTGATGTGGTTAAAGAGGATTTGTTTGCTCTCCCAAAAGGTCTGTTTCTGTTGCAATAAATACTTTTCTCAAGAAATAATGAGACTTCAGCATCTTTCCTTAGAACTCTGCATTGTGCCGCGCTTCTGGTCTTCCTCCTGGAAATGCATGAATTCACACTTTGCAGTATGATGATAGGGAATGGCGATGCTCAGTTGGCAAGCTATTCATTTATTCATTTATTCCCAGGCGGAATAAGGTGATTTTGGCAGATCCCGCGGCCCCAAAAATTACTTTACGCCACTGCTACAACACAACATAATGCCGGCGAACAGGTTGCACCAGTACTGCAATCTCAAAAGGCAAGTCAGTAAAATTCGGAACCGATTGGATTTCTTTGTGACTTATCGGGGTCTTTTACGGTTTGTAATGTTACCACTACCATATTTTAGACTGGAGAGCAAACACATTGCAGTGGCCCACGAGTTGTGTCGGTCCATCTTATACCTGCTTACGTCAGGCTGATGGATAAAACAACAAAGGTTATCAACCCTACCATCTTCAATACATTGTCAAAATTGGGCAACTCCCTTTAATAATAAACCTACAAGGAGAATTGGAGTCTTAACGCCCCAGAATAAATCTAAACAAAGCTGTCTTTTAAATGTAAAATCTCACTTTATTGAAAAATACATATACCATAGTACAAACACATTAAAAAATGAGTGTATTATCCCAGGGTGGTACGACACAAAAAGGGATGCATCAGAAAAATTGTATAGCGCACATAACTTGCATTATAATACAGGGGTAGGTTTTAGTAGATTTCATCAGGCAAAAAGAATCAAAATAATGGGCAAGCCATCCAAATCACCCAAGTAAAGGCTGCTGAAATATCACTTAAGTAACCCTATAAGTATAGGCAGCAAAAAAGTCAACACAAGTCCCTCAACAATGTGAGAAACAGATTAAAAAAGGGATATAAAGAGTGGCGTCCCCTAAATGATATCTAATGTATGTATTAAGCCAGCATAAACACTACCCACAATGTCACAGACACTAAGTGATAAAGTGCCAGGGTGCAAAAAAATCCTTACCCATGTGGGATCCTGATGCGTCTCCCTAACGCCCGACTCGTTTCGCCCAAAGGGGCTCCCTCGGGGGGCAGTGTGGTAGCTGTTTCCAGCACCTGCATCCTTTAAATAGGGACAAAGCAATGGGGAGGAAAAATGACGAGCGCCATCTTAAAATCTGCACATGCGCAGAAGAACCCGGAAGTCCCGCCGCGTCACTTCCGGCTCTCCCGGACCTCTGTGTACATCAGCGTGACGGCCATTGCCATGGTCACGCGGATACACAGCGGGGCCGTGTGGAGGCCTTTAGAAACGCGGCAGGCATGGTAACTCTGCGAATGTATTGGAAGTGTAATGATCCCACTTTGGTGTGCATCAGCGCGACGGCCGTTGCCATAGTCACGCAGATACATAGTGGGGCCATGTAAAGGCCTTTAGAGACACGGCAGGCAGAATGACCCTGCGCATGCAATAGAGATATAATAGTCCTGCAAGCAATTATTGTAGTCACGTGCTCAAGCCCAAAAAGTCAAAAGAAACTGAGATGATAACAGCAATTAATAAATCCTCCAAGCCCTATCCATGACTCCAAGGAATGTTAGTCACCCATATAAAAAGAGTATACAATGTATATAATATGATGAATTATACGCCTTATAAGGAGAACTATATCAAGTCATATATAATTAGAGGCAATATATATATATACAAATCGAATTTTAACCTTATAAGTAAAAACTGAGAACATGCACAAGCTACCAACATTAATTATGAGCACCATAACATAACAAAGTGTAGTACATATGGAAACACACTCAAGCTTACTATATACAGTATATTTATATATATACAAAATTAATTTATTTCAATTCTTCAATACAAAAAGTGACTCTCCTATATTCTATAGAGTCATTACACACAGAGTGATCTATTTCACGTGTTTATTTCTGTTCTTGTTGATGATTATGGCTTACAGCCAATGAAAACCCAAAAGTCATTATCTCAGTAAATTAGAATACTTTATAACACCAGCTTGAAAAATGATTTTTAATCCGAAATGTTGTCCTACTGAAATGTATGTTCAGTAAATGCACTGAATACTTGGTCGGGGCTCCTTTGGCATCAATTACTGCATCAATGCGGCGTGGCATGGAGGCGATCAGCCTGTGGTACAGCTGAGGGGTTATGGAAGCCCAGATTGCTTTGATAGTAGCCTTCAGCTTGTCTGTATTTTTGGGTCTGGTGTGAGTGGACGGGGGACTGTGGAAGGTTCAAGGGGTGGAGGCACAGCTGGGGTGGAGCCTCAAGGGGGCCCAAAAATTTTGCCAGTATGGGGTCCAGAAATTCTTCTGGTGGCAGTTCTGACCCCGGAACCAGCTCTTGTCTGGACACAACGGTGCATCCATTTGCAACAAAAAGAGTCAAAAATAATAATTGTCTGTTTTTTACCTGTCAGTATTTTGAGATCCCAAAATACTATTATGCAAAGGGGACAGTTAAAAAAAACATCAGCATATAGACAGGGCTGTCTGATTTTCAGGGGTATAGTGCATGTGGTTTTTTTTTACCAATGTAGAGGAAGAATGTTACACAGCGTGAGGGCTCATGCAGACGTCCGTACAACACAGTCCGAATACGAACTGCAATGCATGGACTGGCCGCAGGTCTCCTGACCTAAGCGTGCCAGCCGCATAGAATTATATCAGGGTGTCATGCTCAAGTCAGGAGTCCTGCGGCCAGTCCATACTCAGACCGTGTTGCACAGATATCAGCATGAGCTCTTAGGCCGGATTCAGACATTGCAACGTAACTGTAAAATTAAAAACGGATGCTATACCGTGGCTCCATGTCGGATACATTTTTTTCTGCATACACATACAGTTGTGGCCAAAAATATTGACACCCCTGCAATTCTGTCAGATAATACTCAGTTTCTTCCTGAAAATGATTGCAAACACAAATTCTTTGGTATTATTATCTTCATTTAATTTGTCTTAAATTAAAAAACACAAAAAGAATTGTCCTAAAGCCAAATTGGATATAATTCCACATCAAACATAAAAAAAGAGGGTGGACAAAAGTATTGGCACTGTTCGAAAAATCACGTGATGCTTCTCTAATTTGTGTAATTAACAACACCTGTAACTTACCTGTGGCACCTAACAGGTGTTGGCAATAACTAAATCACACTTGCAGCCAGTTGACATGGATTAAAGTTGACTCAACCTCTGTCCTGTGTCCTTGTGTGTACCACATTGAGCATGGAGAAAAGAAAGAAGACCAAAGAACTGTCTGAGGACTTGAGAAACCAAATTGTGAGGAAGCATGAGCAATCTCAAGGCTACAAGTCCATCTCCAAAGACCTGAATGTTCCTGTGTCTACCGTGCTCAGTGTCATCAAGAAGTGTAAAGCCCATGGCACTGTGGCTAACCTCCCTAGATGTGGACAGAAAAGAAAAATTGACAAGAGATTTCAACGCAAGATTGTGCAGATGTTGGATAAAGAACCTCGACTAACATCCAAACAAGTTCAAGCTGCCCTGCAGTCCGAGGGTACAACAGTGTTAACCTGTACTATCCGTCGGCATCTGAATGAAAAGGGACTGTATGGTAGGAGACCCAGGAAGACCCCACTTCTTACCCCGAGACATTAAAAATCCAGGCTGGAGTTTACCAAAACTTACCTGAAAAAGCCTAAAACATTTTGGAAGAATGTTCTCTGGTCAGATGAGACAAAAGTAGAGCTTTTTGGACAAAGGCATCAACATAGAGTGTACAGGAGAAAAAAAGAGGCATTCAAAGAAAAAAACACGGTCCCTACAGTCAAACATGGACGAGGTTCCCTGATGTTTTGGGGTTGCTTTGCTGCCTCTGGCACTGGACTACTTGACCGTGTGCATGGCATTATGAAGTCTGAAGACTACCAACAAATTTTGCAGCATAATGTAGGGCCCAGTGTGAGAAAGCTGGTTCTCCCTCAGAGGTCATGGGTCTTCCAGCAGGACAATGACCCAAAACACACTTCAAAAAGCACTAGAAAATGGTTTGAGAGAAAGCACTGGAGACTTCTAAGGTGGCCAGCAATGAGTCCAGACCTGAATCCCATAGAACACCTGTGGAGAGATCTAAAAATGGCAGTTTGGAGAAGGCACCCTTCAAATATCAGGGACCTGGAGCAGTTTGCCAAAGAAGAATGGTCTAAAATTCCAGCAGAGCATTGTAAGAAACTCATTGATGGTTACCGGAAGCGGTTGGTCGCAGTTATTTTGGCTAAAGGTTGTGCAACCAAGTATTAGGCTGAGGGTGCTGTGAGAATCATGTGGGAATAGTGGATGAGGGCAGGTATATCTCGCCCAGATTCCTTTCCTATGTGGCCTAGTCTGGTCAGTATCGCACCTGCTTGCTAATGAATAATGGGAGGTGGATATAAAAGGATGCCAGGTGGTTGTGTGAGTGTCTCAGCCTGGGAACACAGAGAGCCTGTCTGTGTGAGAGACACATGTGAGTGAAAGCAGTGCCCACTGCAACTGTGGTTTGGCTGGACGGGAGAAGCCTGCCAGTTGGTAGTTAGGTTGTCCATTGTTTAGTTAGTGCCGGACAGGCAAGGATTTGTTTTATGTTTTATTTCCTTTTGCATTGCTTTCACCGTTAATAAACCTGACCCAGGGTCAGTTATACACGAATCCCAGCTCTGCGCCTGAGTTTCATGCTGAATGCACGTGACCTTTGACCCCAGCAAAGGCGATCCCGGAGTGTTTTATCACATTGTGGTGGAGAACCCGGGCATCACGTTGCAAGCATGAGCATGGAGGATGTGGTGAAAGCGCTGGTACAGTCCACCGCCGACCAGCAAGAAGCTAATCGGGTGATGATGGCCCAGCTGAAGAAGTTGGTGGACATGTCAGCTACCGATCGTTCGCTTCTCAAGCAGGTGGCGCAGCGCCTGGCAAGCTTACCTGAGGTTAACCTGGAAGCAGAGTCGAGAGTGATTCACATGAGTCGGTACTGGCAGAAGATGACGACCGAAGATGACGTCGAGGCATACCTGACCACGTTTGAACGGACGGCGGTGCGAGAAAAATGGCCGAAGGCACGATGGGCCGGCCTGATTGCCCTGATTCTTTCCGGTGAGGCCCAAAAGGCGTATTATGACTTGGAACCTGAAGCTGCGCAGGACTTTGACAAATTGAAAGCTGAGATCTTGGCCCGGCTGGGAGTGACGACCGCTGTCCGTGCACAGAGAGTGCATCAATGGACTTATCAGCCGGATAAACCACCGCGGTCACAGATGTTCGACCTGATCCACGTGACGAAGAAGTGGCTACAACCCGAGGTGTTGACAGCGCCAGAGATAATCCAGAGAGTCGTCATGGACAAGTACCTGAGAGCTCTACTGCTAGCCCTGAGGAAGTGGGTAAGCCATGGAAATCCTACGACGGCAGATCAACTGGTGGATCTGGTTGAACGTTACTCCGTGGCGGAAGGACTCCGAGACGACGCTACCCCACCTCGTTCTTCATCATCTCCACGTGGAACCGGTAAGACTGTTCCAGGGAGTAGGGGAGATGGAAAAATCCCTAAGACAGTGGGGGAGGAAAACGGGACTGCCCGCACTGCGAGGCCGAGAGTAACGAACTATGGTCTAAGCAAGGGGCCTGTTGGGTGTTTCCGCTGCCAAGAGATGGGACATATTGCTGCGAACTGTCTGGTCACTACTGAACCCATGCAGTGCGACGTCACAGACTCTAAAAACCGTATGTCTATGGTTGCACGGGTAGTGAGTGTGAATGCCGGTCAAAAGGATGTGGAAAAACACTTGTGTGATTTAACTGTTGATGGCAAAAATGTGGTGGCATTGTTAGACTCGGGAAGTGTGGTGACTCTGGTGAAGGCCAGTCTGGTGTCAGCCCCGACTGGACCATCAGACAAATTTTCTGTAACGTGTGTGCATGGAGACACCTGTTCGTACCTCACCACTGTCATATGCATTACTACTTCCTATGGGTCTGTGCAACATAAAGTGGGACTCGTCCCGGCGTTATTGCATGATGTTATCCTGGGCCGGGATTTTCCCCACTTCTGGCAATTGTGGGAGAGTCAGTTGATGCCCTCGGGTAATAGTGTACATGATTCTTCTCCCAGGGCGCGTGTGGGTCCCGAACCCCTGGAAGAGGTCTCCCCGGAAGACTCGGGGGAAGAGTCTGCGGGAAATGACCTGCAGTTCCCGTTTTCAGTCATGGCGGGTGATACGGAGGAGACCGGGGAAGAGGAGGAGGCCGACAGCTGTCCACCTCCCAGTTTGCCGGATTAAGAAGTTCAGAAAGATGACTTCCAAAGCGAGCAAATAAAGGATCCTACCCTTTCTCAGGCTAGGACAAATGTAAAAGTGATAAATGGGGTACCTGTAGAACCTGGCTCTAGGCTGGCATATCCTTACATGGTTCTGGAGAATGATTTACTCTATCAGATAGAGAAAAAGGGGGAAGATACGGTGCAACTATTAGTCGTGCCAAAACCCTACCGGCGGCAGGTGCTGGACCTGGCCCACGGACATGTGATGGGAGGTCACCTGGGTGTCCAGAAAACCACCGAAAGGATATTACACTGTTTTGTTTGGCCAGGCATGCATCACGATGTTCGTGTATATTGTGAGTCTTGTCCTGACTGCCAAGCCTCTGCACCTAAGCCCCGGTTCTGTAGCCCTTTGGTACCCCTACCTATTATTGAAGTCCCGTTTGAGAGGATTGGGATGGATTTAGTTGGGCCCCTTCCACGGTCTGCACGTGGACACCAACATATCCTGGTCATCTTGGATTATGCCACTCGTTACCCGGAGGCCATACCTTTGCGTAACACGGCCACCAAGACGATTGCCAAGGAACTGGTGCATGTGTTTAGTCGGGTCGGTATACCAAAACAGATACTCACCGACCAGGGGACCCCCTTTATGTCCAGGGTAATGAAGGAGCTCTGCCGATTGTTACAAATCGAACCGTTACGCACATCCGTGTATCACCCTCAAACGGGTTGGTCGAACGGTTCAATAAAACTCTGAAGCAGATGCTGAGAAAGGCGATAGACAAGGATGGGAAGAACTGGGACTATTTACTTCCGTATTTGCTTTTTGCCATCAGGGAAGTGCCCCAGTCTTCCACGGGGTTCTCGCCTTTCGAGTTATTGTACGCCCGACGTCCTCGCGGACTGTTAGACGTTGCAAAAGAAACCTGGGAGGGTCAGGTCACTCCGTTTAAAACGGTGATAGATCACGTCACACAAATGCAGGACCGTATTGCGGCTGTTATGCCTATCGTCAAAGAACACATGATGCAGGCTCAAGGAGCCCAAAAAAGAATCTATGATAGGGGCGCCAAGATCCGTACGTTTGCACCCGGAGTTAGGGTGTTGATCCTGGTTCCCACGGTGGACAGTAAGTTCCTGGCAAAGTTGCAGGGCCCCTTTGAGATTAAGGAAAGAGTTGGTGAAGTAAACTACAAAGTATACCAGGCAGGTAAACGGAAACCTGAACAGATTTATCATGTAAATCTGATAAAACCCTGGAAAGATCGGTCTGCCTTGTCAGCGGAGCTGGCCCGTCCCGTCTGCTCGCATACCGTACCGGAGGTACGGGTTGCAGAGACTCTCTCGGAGCGGCAAAAGACTGAGGTCAGGCAGTTTCTACTTCACAACCAAAAGTTTTTCTTAGAAAAACCCGGGCAGACTACGCTAATGAAACATGACATCGTAACGGAACCTGGTGTCACAGTTCACGTAAAGCCCTACCGAATCCCGGAAGCGCGCCGTGAAGCCGTTTCCCGAGAAGTGAAGGCAATGTTAGAGTTAGGTGTCATTGAGGAATTGCACAGTGCTTGGTCCAGCCCGATTGTGCTAATTCCTAAACCGGACAGCACCATCCGGTTCTGCAATGACTTCAGGAAACTGAATGCGGTCTCAAAATTTGATGCCTACCCTATGCCCAGGATCGACGAGTTAATAGATCGGTTAGGAAAAGCCCGGTATATTACGACCCTAGACCTAACAAAGGGGTACTGGCAGATCCCTCTGGCGGAGGCTGCCAGAGAAAAGACGGCATTTGCTACCCCAGAAGGTCTAATTCAGTATGTGTATATGCCGTTTGGACTGCACGGAGCACCGGCGACCTTCCAGAGACTGATGGATCGAGTCCTGAGGCCACATAAGCAGTACGCTTCGGCCTATTTGGACGACATTGTCATTTACAGCTTGGACTGGGAGACTCATCTCCAGAAAGTGCAAACTGTGATTGACGACCTGTGGGAGGCAGGTCTAACCGCGAACCCCAAGAAATGTCACATCGGGCTAGAAGAAGCCTGGTATTTGGGGTATGTAATTGGGAGGGGTGTTGTTAAACCCCAGGTTGATAAGATTCAGGCGGTTCAGGACTGGCCACAACCTGTCAACAAGAAGCAGGTGCAAGCCTTCCTGGGGATCGCCGGCTATTATCGCCGGTTCATACCCAATTTTGCAGCCATCGCTACCCCCCTGACGGATCTTACAAAAGGGAAAGACTCCGTCATTAAATGGAGTTTAGCGGCTGAAGAAGCCTTCCATAGCCTAAAACAGGCACTTTGCTCTCAGCCCGTACTGGTGACTCCGGACTTCCGCAGCGAGTTTGTGGTACAAACGGATGCTTCTGATACCGGTATCGGGGCCGTACTCTCACAAGTGAGGGACGGAGTGGAACACCCAGTCCTCTATCTCAGCAGGAAGCTGAATAAACAAGAGCAAAGGTATGCAGTCGTAGAAAAAGAGTGCCTCGCCATTAAGTGGGCTCTAGAGACCCTCAAATATTACCTGGTGGGCCGAAAGTTCAGGCTGATCACTGACCATGCCACTCTCAAGTGGATGCACTTGAACAAGGAACAGAATAGCCGGGTGACCCGGTGGTTCCTTGCCCTGCAGGCCTACACTTTTACGGTGGAGCACCGCCCAGGGGTACAGATGGGAAATGCAGATGCCCTGTTTGGCGGGTGTCATTGCTCGACCGGAGTGGTCTGAGCAGAGGGTGGATATATGTGAGAATCATGTGGGAATAGTGGATGAGGGCAGGTATATCTCGCCCAGATTCCTTTCCTATGTGGCCTAGTCTGGTCAGTATCGCACCTGCTTACTAATGGATAATGGGAGGTGGATATAAAAGGATGCCAGGTGGTTGTGTGAGTGTCTCAGCCTGGGAACACAGAGAGCGTGTCTGTGTGAGAGACACACGTGAGTGAAAGCAATGCCCACTGCAACTGTGGTTTGGCTGGACGGGAGAAGCCTGCCAGTTGGTAGTTAGGTTGTCCATTGTTTAGTTAGTGCCGGACAGGCAAGGATTTGTTTTATGTTTTATTTCCTTTTGCATTGCTTTCACCGTTAATAAACCTGACCCAGGGTCAGTTATACACGAATCCCAGCTCTGCGCCTGAGTTTCATGCTGAACGCACGTGACCTTTGACCCCAGCAAAGGCGATCCCGGAGTGTTTTATCACAGTGCCAATACTTTTGTCTGGCCCATTTTTGGAGTTTTGTGTGAGACGATCAATGTTTTGCTTTCTGCTTCATTCTCTTTTGTGTTTTTTAATTTAAGATAAATTAAATGAAGATAATAATACCAAAGAATTTGTGTTTGCAATCATTTTCAGGAAGAAACTGCGTATTATCTGACAGAATAGCAGGGGTGTTAATACTTTTGGCCACAACTGTAGACTTGAATGGGTCTAAAATACAGTGTACTCATGTGAACATGCCCTTGGCCAAACATTTTTTATGCATTCAGTTGAAACAAAGTGCAATGATAGCATTATATCTGCATGCAACGATCGCCCCCTAGGGGTGGATGCAGACATTACATTTTATTATCAAATGTAGAACTTGAGATCAGAAAAACAGAACTCTGAGGATAAATATGTGCACTAACTTGGAATTAAGATGAGAGTAAATGTCATTTTATTTATCTATTTTTTTTTTGATAAATCATTAGTACATATGAGAGTAAACTTGGCAAACTGTCGTATTACAGAAATCTGCTTCTTTCTCCTCCTGGACTGATCTTTCTTCTTAATTCACAGGTAAAATCTGTCTTCAATAATGGGAAAATCTGTATTCTCTGAGATAGGATATGACAGTTAGTGCTTATAAAGTTCTATGGAGATCTGCAACCGAAGTCTGAGCAGAAAGTCTGTCTCCGCCTCCAACTCCTCCATAAACCTTTAAAGCACCAACTGTCATCTCCTATCTCAGTAATGTAAATCTGTCTGTCTCAGCACGGCCCCACTTACTTTGCACAGGTCCCCTGTATAGTGGATTGCTCTGTACAGAAATGCTATGAAGCTATTTCAGTGCAGACCTCAGCCCCTTGTCCCCAGGACTGGTTTGGCACCCGCTGATTCTAAAGTGATGGCAATAACCATCCAGTTGCTCTAGGAAGAGGCTCTATAGTGGCAACATATTCTGTACGGAGTTCACTAATTCCTGACTCCTCTGGGGTTCACAACCAGCGTTCCCCATCTCAATCACAGGCTTATGGGTCAGTTCTTCAGAACCACAGAAGATTGACAGTTTGGGCCTGTGACACTGATGAGCCTCTGGGCTACACTAAGCACTTCCCCATGCTGTAAGCAGAGGCAGCATTACCTCTGTAGCATCAGAATAGCACAGAGACTCTGAAGCAGGTTGGCTCCAGAGGTCCGGGAAGCTACAGAACAGCACTTGCCAGATCTATAGTAAAGAGCTCGTAAGTGCTGCGCTACTTGCCTGGGTAACCAGCCACTAATGACACAGCAGTGATCAGAGCTCGCTGAGATCGATGCTGTTTAACCACTTACAGAGACATTTAAATGGCTTGTTTGCTTGGGTGCTTGTGCAATGGCTCCCAGTGGCGATCAACCAATTCAACTGGGGTCCTGCTGAAGCCCCCACCCCCACCATGGCTGGCATCTTAGTTCTCATGTGAAGCTCAGCCTTGGGCTTTACTTTATAAGAGAACATCAGTTTTACCATAAACTTCCAAACTTCTAATACTGCAGTATCCTTTAAGGCCACGTTCACACGTTCATTATTTGGTCAGTACTTTACATCAGTATTGTGAAGGGTTAATCCTAAAATCAGAGCTGAAGTTTCGTTTTGTCCATTCTCTGAAGGTTTCGTTTCTTCATTTTTGTTGCTGTAAGATAAATTTTTATAATTGGCATGGGCTGTCATGAAACCAGACTGTTCCCATCTGTACAAGATAAGGGAGGCGGGAGTGTAAAACTCTGAAGAATATGCCATTATACTACTTTCTATTTGGATACGGACATATATGTAGTTTCCGGTTTTCTTGCAATATTATTGGCTTACAAAGTGAAATGATGCTATTGGTACTTGAGAACCTTGCATAATTAAGCAAAAGATTATAAAAGATGTGACTAAAATAAAGGGTCTTAGTGATCTGCCTCGATCCTCCCGTTCAGAGACCCCAGTCTCCGTGTGGTCATTTGAGTTGCTAGCAACACTGGAATAATTTGGACATCACTGGCTCAACCATGAAGGGTTAATTTAGCCCTCCCAAAATAGCTACCTCAACAGTGGCACGCAACGTGGGGCCCCCGAACAGGGACGCCTCTGCCCCTGGAGGACAACAACACAAAGGACCCTTGGAGCGGACACAGGTGCTGGAAAATTGGGACTGATCACCCCCCACGGCAACCACGGTAAGTTGGCAGTTATACTGTTCAGACTGACCGTTGGTGTGGTTTTCCTGTGCTTGTTGCTGCAAAGAGGATCTGAAGTTTGTCCCCTGGTGGGGTGATTCATGGGTGGAATCATATAGAGGTGTAGTCCCGTTGGGGGCCCAGTGCTCGAACCGTACCTCATAAGGGACGGACACCCTGGATTGACCAGTGATTGTGGCTCTCTTTATAGTCAAAATATCCTGAAATTCCCGATCATTATTAGTAATTGGGCGTGGTGAAGTGGTCAAAGACTGGGTAGGATACGTAACTCAGGTATATATAGATAGAGATATATAACCAGAGGTGTCCGGAGGGATAGTCTGAGACGTCCTCCTCCTTTCACTGAGTACCGCGAATTTTGGGCTTCCCAGAGGGGGTTGACCCTGTGGAACAGAGACTGAAATGGCCGCTCCAGATCTGTGCACAATTTGTCAGGATATTTAGCTCTAAAGGAGAGAATTATGTTTCTGTGGAAGAAAAAGAAAAGTTTGGAATTGTGTGAAGGATCAGATACTGTTAGTCTTATGATTCAAAGACGAGGAAAGAAATTTGTCAGGAATGCAAAAAAAAAATATTTTCGATTCTGGGATTTCCTAAGGGCGGGAGGCTACAGCCTACGCAATGGGACGAAGGAGTTAAAAAAAAAAAGAAATAAAGGGAGGTTGACTGATGATGGATTACTTAAAGGCGCTGAGGAATTCCGTGGCTTGGCACATGAATTGTATAATGAAGGTTATGTGGACATTGAACAGCAAGTGAATTCTGATTGTTTCTGTTACTGCTATGTTGAAGAAGGAAAATTGTCTATTACTATGTCAGGGACGGGATGTATTGTGGTTCAAGAAAGTGACTGTGGTGTGAGAATGTGATTGATTAAAGAAGGAACTAAGATCCAGACAATGTGTCAGGCAGTCGAATAGTTAAAAGTGATGATTTGAAACAAGAAGTTTCCCTGCTAGATGATAAGGTCCCTCCCCAGGAAATCAAGCCTCTCCTCCCGACTGTAAGCTCTGTGCCCCTTAACCCTAGGGCACCGATGTATCCTGGACTAACGAAACTCAGTATGCCCCCACTCTATGATCCTGCCGGGTGGATCTGTGCTGTATGTGGAGTTACTAATCCTCAGTGGAGAGAGGTCTGTTATAATTTGTTATAATTGTGGCACAAGAAGACTGGGTGTTGCAGCCCCCACCTTTCCGTTGTTGAATGCTGACGGTACCTATTATCATCCGCAGCCAGCCTCAATCCCCGTTCACCCGATCCAGAGGAAAAAAAAAAAGTTTTCAGAAGACTTTAACCTGCTCTGTTCAGGAGAGAGAGAGAGAAAGAAAAAAAAAAAAGCAATCTAGCAGCTGCAGCTGCTTCAGTACCCCCTCCCATCTTAGCCCACACCATATCCCCCTTCGCCCCCACCGCAGCTGCAAGCACACAGTGTGCCCTTCAGCCCACACAGCAAACTCTCGCCCCCCCCTCAGACTTCAGCTAGTGGGAACCCTGCTCCTCAGCCCCTCCTTGCTAATTCTCGTTACTGCTCAGTTTGTGATCTCTCCCACATGTCCAGTAAATTTATTAGGGGCAGATTTATTATCACAGTTCTGCTCCAGAATACAATTCCAAGATGATGGTCAGATGGTTTTTTTGTTATATAATCCCTATGTAAAGACAGTGAGGAAATCTGTATTTTGCATGCCCTTCCTACAGTTATGATGGCCCTGATAGCCCAGAACCACCCACCATTATTGCCTGAGGATCAATGACTCACCCCATACCTCTCAGAGATACCATCTAAACTCTGGTCAAAAGGTCCAAATGATATAGGGAAAATGCCTGTAGAACCAGTAAAAGTGTTTCTCAAACCTGGTGCCTAATCCTCATACTCTTTTGTCCCAAATACCCCAGGATGCTGCTTGGTTTACAGTTATTGATCTTACCAATGCCTTCTTTAGCATTCCGTTACACCCAGGCTGCCAGTTTCTATTTGCATTCACTTAGTAGGAACGACAGTTAATATGGACAGTTATGCCACAAGGGGCCCGAAACAGTCCCAACCAGGTTGCAAAATAAATATGAGCAGGTGTCTTTTGCCATTTCTGCCACTGTTAGCCTCCTTAAGTATCTGGCAGCACTTAACTGTCGGGTTTCGGCCTCAAGACTTCAGTTCTGCCTTGGTCAAGTGATTCTTGGGTCACTGTCTCCTTCAGGGTACCAGACACTTCGCAGAACAAAGAAAAATAGCTGTCAGCTCCCTTCCTTTCCCAAAAGATGAAACTTAACTCCAGCGTTTTCTTGGACTATGCACTTATTTTTGTCAGTGGATACCAGATGCATCCCGCATAATGCAACCCCTTTACAACACTTTGAAAGACGGTATAATGAACTATAAGGAAAGATGGCAGTGATGAGGATTTTCTCCAACATGATTGTTCCCAACTTCTGACAGAAGAAACAGCTACTCCACCAAATGCCAGTGAGAATCCACTCCCAAATCCTGATCTGGTGTTATACACGGATGGTTCAAGATATGCTGATGGGTTTGATAGATTCCACACCGGATATGCTGTTACCACAGAGGACACTGTAGTGCACGCAGCTGCACTCCCGCCTTCACAGTCAGCACAAGAAGCAGAACTCCAGGCTCTGACTACTGCATGTACTTTGGCCAAGAACAGACGGGCTAATATATACACGGACTCACGGTATGCATTTGGTATTGCTCGCGATTTTGGGGCTCTATGGGCCAATCGAGGGTTTATTACTACTGCCGGAACCCCAGTGAAAAATACTGAAGCTGTTAAAACCCTCATGGACTCGATCAAATTACCTACTCAGGTGGCTATTATCAAAGGCGCACGGTCCTAGGAACAGCCCACAGACTGTTGGCAACATATTTGCGGATATGCAAGCAAAAGCCGCTGCTCTCTTACCCGTTGAACCAACCATACCAACTATGGTGACCACACGCTCTCAGCGTAAACAGTTACAAGAAGCACTGACCCTACAAGAACCTGATGATCTAAAACAGACTGAAGTTTTCTGTCGGACCCCGCGAGACCGCTTAATGACGATGCAGAGAATGTCTCCAAAGGAAGAGGTGAAGCAATGGAAGACTGATGGGGCATGAATGGATAATGGTCTCTGGGAAAAGGACTGACTTGTGTGTCTCCCTAAGCGGATGTATCCTGCTATTGCCACATGGGCACATGGACCTACACATCGAGGAAAGAATCAGGCCCTCGCACTGGTGCAAAAATGCTACTGGGCCCCGGTTCTCCAGTTGGCCGGAAGCATTCCCTGTTACCAACATGACTGCAAAAACTACAGCGAAGAAACTGGTGATGGAAGTTATATGCAGATATGGGGTTCTAGAAGTTGTTGAAAGCGATCAAGGTCCGGCCTTTTCTTCTCATGTGTACCAAGAAGGTCTGACAGTGCTTGGATCCACTGTAGCCCTCCATACTCCGTACCACCCACAATCCAGTGGGAAAGATGAGAGGTTGAATGGCACACTGAAGGGACAATTGACCAAAATGATGCAGGAGACTACGGCTCCATGGCCAGAGCTCCTACCCATTGTACTATACCACATTTGTACTACCCCTATTGCAAAATATGGCCTGTCCCCATATGAGATATTGTTTGGTGCTAGGCCCCCAGTTGCAAATTTCCAGCCCCAGCAGTTATCAGAAGAAACTGATCGTGCTGTTCAATATGTTATTCTGCTTAGTAAAAATCTTGCTAATACCTATGCTCTAGTTTTCTTTTCCAGATTCAGCAGAAACCGACACCTGTTATAACCTGAAGCCAGGTGATTTGGTAGTCGTGAAGAGGCATGTCAGGAAGCACGGACTAGAACCATTGTATGACGGTCCCTATGAAGTCCTCCTCATCACCCAACGAGCCAATATCAAATAAAAGGGGCATAATGTTTTGGTTTTTCGCATTTTCCATATTAGTATTGGTAGAAGTTAAAGTTAAAGTTAGAAGATATTCAAAGACTCAGAGATCAATACGATAAAGACAATGATTGTAATAATGACAGTTGGTGGTCAGACACCTTCTCCTTTCTCAATCCAGCCAATTGGTTTAAGGGAATAGGGGGCTGGGTAGCTGGGATCGTACAAAGCTTGTTACACATTGCTGCCTGTATCCTTGTTGTATATGTGATACTAAAACTTGTTCTTTGGTGTATTTCTGTATGTATTAGGAAATTCTACACTAAGCCAGCTAATGATGATACCAAAGGCGTCGTTGCCCCTGCTCTTCTCTGCACTGATCTCAAAAGGCTACTTGATGAAGATGTTGAAGCCAAGCACATGCCTACCTACAAAAGATCCCCACCACCGTCATCAAAAATTGCTATTCGTGAACTGCAGTATACAGGGGGACGGGTGCGCCACGACAGCCATGACTGATAACACGGCATCAGCCATGTGAAGACCAGTACCCCTCAAGCTGTTAGCTTGGGATAGCACCTCTGATGCTGCATATGTGTTAAAACAATTTATCTAGGGGGAATGTGAAGGGTTAATACTAAAATCAGAGCTGAAGTTTCATTTTGTCCATTCTCTGAAGGTTTCGTTTCTTCATTTTTGTTGCTGTAAGATAAATTTTTTTAATTGGCATGGGCTGTCATGAAACCAGACTGTTCCCATCTGTACAAGATAAGGGAGGCGGGAGTGTAAAACTCTGAAGAATATGCCATTATACTACTTTCTATTTGGATACGGACATATATGTAGTTTCCAGTTTTCTTGCAATATTATTGGCTTACAAAGTGAAATGATGCTATTGGTACTTGAGAACCTTGCATAATTAAGCAAAAGATTATAAAAGATGTGACTAAAATAAAGGGGCTTAGTGATCTGCCTCGATCCTCCCGTACAGAGACCCCAGTCTCCGTGTGGTCATTTGAGTTGCTAGCAACACTGGAATAATTTGGACATCACTGACTCAACCGTGAAGGGTTAATTTAGCCCTCCCTAAATAGCTACCTCGACAGTATTTGTAAGACGAAATCAGGTGTAGGACAATCAGAAAAAGGAAAATAAAAACACGCCACCTCCTCTGTACTTTTAACCCACTCCGGATTTTGGCTTACAAATACTGATGTGAAATACTGACCGAATACTGAGCGTGCGAATGTATTCACACCCAAGCCTGTTTTCAGTTTTATGACCAGGTCAAAGTTTACAATTCTGACCAATGTCACTTTATGTGGTAATACAGGTGCTTCTCACAAAATTAGAATATCATCAAAAAGTGAATTTATTTCAGTTCTTCAATACAAAAAGTGACTCTCCTATATTCTATAGAGTCATTACACACAGAGTGATCTATTTCACGGGTTTATTTCTGGTAATGTTGATGATTATGGCTTACAGCCAATGACAACCCAAAAGTCATTATCTCAGTAAATTAGAATAATTAAGAAAAAACATCTGATTATTATGAGAATACTGGAAAAATCTCCTGCCCACAATAATTCCTCTGTGCAAGGGCCTCATTAAAGATGGTGTGTAAAATAAGGTCATTGACTTTAGAGAGAAAACATTTTTCTCGATTAATAATCCATCTATTCCTTTATTATCATTTACCTAAAGTCCATAAAGATAAGATGGGTTCCAAAATCACACCGGCTTATGCAAATCTGCTTATAGGTGTGTATAAAGATTTATTTATCATCAACAGTCTTTGGAATTAACACATTATCATGTACAAGAGATACATTGATGATATGTTTTTTTTTATATGGGATAACACAGAAAATAATATTCTACTATTCACTAACTATAGAAATACAAATGACTGGGGATTGGTATTTTCTCCCCTTCATGATCCTCACTGTATCAATTTTCTGGACATCACCGTTTTTTGTGAGGGTAATAATATTTTACTTTTTTTAAAGAGGTTGACACCAATAGTTATATTCACTACAGGAGTGGACACGACAGTAAATAGCTCACTAATATTCCAAACAACCAATTAGGAAAAACTGCAGTCGAATAGAGGATTTTAAAATGCAAGCCTCCGTTCTGCATGAGAGATTCAAGGCCCAAAAATATCCAAAAGACCTAGTTAATAGGACATATACAAATTTATAGAAAACAAACCAGGAAATTTTACTTACTGTACATACAAGAAAAAAACAAAACAGACACAAAATATATGTCTAATTTTATCACCCAATTTAATCAAAACCGCAAAGAAATACAGGATATTTTTTAAATGAATTTGCATATCTTGCTGAATGTCTAGCGGTGGACGCCGCATCGGTGTAGGCAACACTCTTCCTCCACTGCATTCCACAGGCATACTACAAATAGTAAATATATACTCACTTCTTCTCTTCCTCTTTAAGCAGTGGGACTGACGAAGGTCCGTGTGAGACCGAAACGTCTCATATTGATTTGACTGCACTGAAATTACTTCTGGATTCCACTAATAAGTTGAGTGCCAAGTTTTATTGTCTTTATAAACGGGCAGCATGATGGCTCAGTGATTAGATCTGTACGGTGGTTCAGTGGTTAGCATTGTAGCTTTGCATCACTGGAGTCCTGGGTCCAAATCCCACCAAGGAGTTTGTATGTTCTCACCGTGTTTGTGTGGGTTTCCTCTCACGTTCCAAAGATGTACCGATAGGGAATTCAGATTGTGAGCCACATCATGGACAGCAATGATAATGTGTGCAAAACTGTAAAGCGCTGCGGAATATGCTGGCGCTATATAAAAATAAAGATTATTAACTAAAAACCACTAATTGTGTAACCTCTAATGCTACCAGAGAAAAATTCCCTATCAAACAATACTTGAATTGTAATACGGATTTTGTCATTTATGTCATAGATTGTAATTGTGGGAAATGATATGTTGGTAGGACCACCCAACCTTTACACTGCAGATTACACTCTCATAGGCATAATATATATAAAGGTTTCCTTCGGCACGGGCTATCTAGATATTGCACTCTTTTTCACGATAAAAAATCTGAGGATCAGCCTTTTAGAACAAACAAATCCCAGCAAACACACCAGATCGTATTCAAAAACTAAATAGGAAAGAAATATACTGGATTTACAGGTTAAATACTCTGAAACTGCATGGATTAAATGAAATATCAGAGGGGTTTTTTATAACTTTTTTATAACTTTTTAATTACATATATTTTATCTCTTAATTTTTTTTCCTTTATTGATTGATTAAATATTAAATAAGCGTGATTTTTTTTCCGAATATATTATTATATAAGATCATACCGATATGTGCTGTTTCATTGGTATATTCCTATAGGCTTGTGCGTATATTTGTATGTGTGTCTATTTGTAATAATTATTGTACCTCTGATTTCACTGAAAATATACCCAAAAGTTTTTTATGTTACAATAATATCTCATGTGGAATAAGCTGCACCATATTGTGATATATCCTTATTATCATGTACCAATGGTTGTTTCCACTTCTGTACCATGTCCATTATTGTTTCCCACACTGATTTGCCTTTTCTTTATCGCTTCCGATGTGGCTGTGGCTCAGAATGTTAGTGCGTGGCTCTAGCGCAGCTGTAAGGAGATAGACCGGACCACGGGTACCTGTATACCGGGTCTGGAACTATGAAGGCTGCATCCTCTGTTCCCGGGGGGAAGCCTGAGTGGGGCGGACCTTTCCCTGCTGTTTGGGGGAAGTCTGAGTGAGGAGGACCTTCCTGAGGACGGAGAACAGTGGGAAGAGCCAGGAAAAGGCGCTCAGCGTCGGGGGCATAAAAGGAAAAAGTGCGCGAAGCGGGGCAGTCTGGCGCCGGCGGAGAGCAGCACAGAGAGCAGCACGCAGAGCGGTGAGCAACGCGCGCTGCTTACCCCACCAGAGAGTACTGGTGTGGCGACGGGCCATATAGAAGGAGTCCCCGTCGCCTGCACAGAGAGCCGTGCAGAGCAGAGCTATGCCAGTAGAGCGGAGCTGTGCAGAGCCGTGTTAGCAGAGCAGAACCGTGCAGAGCTGTGCACACAGAGTAGAGCCGAGACTGGTGTTGCAGCAGCGAAAGAGAGGAGTGCTCCGTCCGGGGAGCACCAGCCCCACACAGACCAGCAACCGCTGTCGCCCTCCTCTAACCACGGGGACCAGAGGAAGAGAGACGGGCAGTGTGTGCCCAGTGACCGACATAAAGCCAGGTGCCAGAAGCTTCAGGATCGTGAGTACCGTGCGTGTGTCACCTGAAAGAGACCGGGAGCGAGACCATAACCTACACCCTGACTGTGCTAGTAAATCTCGTACCCAGACACTTTTGACTTGACCATTGAATACTTGCAGACCCGCTTTTGCCTCGTACAGGACTCTGGCCCTCACCATTGTTTAGCCACCACAGTATATGGACTAGGGGCAGTGTAAGGTACCGGAGACCGACCACTGTCACCAGAAGACGGGATATTGTTGTGTGCTGGACCCCATTATTAAGGACACTGCGTCGGCCGTTGCCATTGAGTTCGCTGCAGGAGCTGCCGTTCAGGAACTTCCTTACTCCCGGTCTAACGAACTGCCGATATTTGAACCGTTGTTCTTCACCTCAAGTTATCCATTGTCTTTATGTACTGTTTGTCTACACTGTTTAACCCTTTACCTCCCAGCGTGGCGTATTCCCCTGAAAATAAACCTGTTAACCCTTGCTCTGCCTGCGTCCCTTCACTGCATCCCACGTTCCTGCTAGTACCTTACATGGCCTCCTGTGTGTTTTATCTATGTGGATTCCCCTTGCATCCAATTTCTAATTCTCTATACCGTTTGTTATTTTTATAGTAAACTATTTGGTCGATACTCATAAAGAAATTGTACAAACATTATATTTCTTCTCTAACCGCAGTGCACAAGCTTTTTCTAGTCTTAGAATTAATTTTTTCCCTCACTCCATTAGATTCTGAATATTTCCTCTCCCCCTTTTTTTCCCCGTGATTTTATGTCACCATATATAAAATAATACACTTTTTTTTACTCCAGAATCTTTTTATTTAATTTTTATTTCAAATAAACTTTCATACATATATACACATTTTTTATATAGTTCTCTCCTGATTATACATTTTTTTCTTTTTTTTTTCTGTTCAACACTTTTTTCTTTTCCCCTTTTTTCTTCTTGTCTTCTTAAACAATCGTCCTATAATGTGAACAGAGATTTATACAAGTTATATTGTAATAATCATTTTCGTTTATTCCTTTTATCTTAGCACACCACATGTATGTCATGTGCCATCCCAGGTGGTACCTAACCCAACTTTGACATTTATCACATGTTCCTTTTTTTTACATTTAGCATCACATGGTTCTTTTTTTTAAATTTATCATATGATTATTTTTTTTTTTAATTTATCACACGGTTCTTTTGGCACTCACATTTGAAAGCTGCATACTGTTTTTGCTACATTTGCTATACTTGTGGCCTTTCCTAATGAAGAAGTCTTTTGTACTTTGAAACTCGGAGAATTATTATTATTTATTTTTATAGCGCCATTTATTCCATGGCGCAGTATATAAATCTCTATCCATTTGATAATCTTGGATATACGTCTCATCATTGACCAGCAAGGGAGGAAATCATCCACTAACTGCTCCTTTCTTTCCAGGACAGCGTGTGACATCAGACAATGTGACCGGAGTCTTACGCGGAATAGAGTTCTGATCACACGACCACAATGCCCGCTGCTCTAGATACAGCTGGGGATGCAGCCTGTCCTCCTATCCCGCACATGGGCACCACCGGTAGTTCAGCACTGTATCGGCCAGAAGGGAAAACTCAGCTCAACGATAGAATGATGAAACAGGAGAAATATTATTACAGCAGCTGGCAGGACTCCTAGATGTGGAGCTCAAGAAACGAAGTTAGATCACTCCTGATACTGACTATCGCAATGTGACTGTGACGTCATCCTCCTACCTGCCCTCCTATACACCCCCTACCTGCCTTCATCAGCGTATAATTGCCTATTTTTTTCATAAGAATAAAAATCAATTTTCACCACCTGACTGTATGATAATTATTAAAAACTTATGATACGGAATAGATTTTGTAAATCTTAAAATCATTCAATAAAAAATGATTTAAAAATATTACTTACTTACCTTTTTTTTCTTTAATCTCCCATTGTGAACCCAAAGCAGCAAAAAAATGGACTGAGGACCCTAAGAGGAAGACAAAAATTTGGTAAATAGCGTTTAGAATGGAGAAGAAAGGGCGAGAGGGTTAGTGAGTTTAGAAGTCAGGAACTGAGAAGGGAAATGCTTTTCTCTCACTATGGGACGTATGGATAGACATTTATATATTGGCTTCTTCCATTAAAATATACAATATAGTATAAAGATATAAAGGGAAGACACAAAGTGTATCTACCCCTAATATCAGGAGCCTCAGTGTCACAACATGTCACATACAACAATGGGGGAAGCTTTTCCTTACTTTGGTGGACGTTGCACTTTTTTGCTGCGGACACTTCTGCTGATGGAGAAATAGAAGAAATGATCACAAATAAATACCTTATAAAATAATTATCGGGAACAAGTCCTGGTCCCATAAGGACACAGACAATAAACATAATGTCTTTCCTACACATTTCTACATGATACAGATACAGTGGGGCAAAAAAGTATTTAGTCAGTCAGCAATAGTGCAAGTTCCAACACTTAAAAAGATGAGAGGCGTCTGTAATTTACATCATAGGTAGACCTCAACTATGGGAGACAAACTGAGAAAAAAAAATCCAGAAAATCACATTGTCTGTTTTTTTTTCATTTTATTTGCATATTATGGTGGAAAATAAGTATTTGGTCAGAAACAAAATTTCATCTCAATACTTTGTGATATATCCTTTGTTGGCAATGACAGAGGTCAAACGTTTTCTGTAAGTCTTCACAAGGTTGCCACACACTGTTGTTGGTATGTTGGCCCATTCCTCCATGCAGATCTCCTCTAGAGCAGTGATGTTTTTGGCTTTTCGCTTGGCAACACGGACTTTCAATTCCCTCCAAAGGTTTTCTATAGGGTTGAGATCTGGAGACTGGCTAGGCCACTCCAGGACCTTGAAATGCTTCTTACGAAGCCACTCCTTCGTTGCCCTGGCGGTGTGCTTTGGATCATTGTCATGTTGAAAGACCCAGCCACGTTTCATATTCAATGCCCTTGCTGATGGAAGGAGGTTTGCACTCAAAATCTCACGATACATGGCCCCATTCATTCTTTCATGTACCCGGATCAGTCGTCCTGGCCCCTTTGCAGAGAAACAGCCCCAAAGCATGATGTTTCCACCACCATGCTTTACAGTAGGTATGGTGTTTGATGGATGCAACTCAGTATTCTTTTTCCTCCAAACACGACAAGTTGTGTTTCTACCAAACAGTTCCAGTTTGGTTTCATCAGACCATAGGACATTCTCCCAAAACTCCTCTGGATCATCCAAATGCTCTCTAGCAAACTTCAGACGGGCCCGGACATGTACAGGCTTAAGCAGTGGGACACGTCTGGCACTGCAGGATCTGAGTCCATGGTGGCGTAGTGTGTTACTTATGGTAGGCCTTGTTACATTGGTCCCAGCTCTCTGCAGTTCATTCACTAGGTCCCCCCGCGTGGTTCTGGGATTTTTGCTCACCGTTCTTGTGATCATTCTGACCCCACGGGGTGGGATTTTGCGTGGAGCACCAGATCGAGGGAGATTATCAGTGGTCTTGTATGTCTTCCATTTTCTAATTATTGCTCACACAGTTGATTTCTTCACTCCAAGCTGGTTGGCTATTGCAGATTCAGTCTTCCCAGCCTGGTGCAGGGCTACAATTTTGTTTCTGGTGTCCTTTGATAGCTCTTTGGTCTTCACCATAGTGGAGTTTGGAGTCAGACTGTTTGAGGGTGTGCACAGGTGTCTTTTTATACTGATAACAAGTTTAAACAGGTGCCATTACTACAGGTAATGAGTGGAGGAAAGAGGAGACTCTTAAAGAAGAAGTTACAGGTCTGTGAGAGCCAGAAATCTTGATTGCTTGTTTCTGACCAAATACTTATTTTCCACCATAATATGCAAATAAAATGAAAAAAAAACAGACAATGTGATTTTCTGGATTTTTTTTTCTCAGTTTGTCTCCCATAGTTGAGGTCTACCTATGATGTAAATTACAGACGCCTCTCATCTTTTTAAGTGGTGGAACTTGCACTATTGCTGACTGACTAAATACTTTTTTGCCCCACTGTATATGGATAGATGTCATTACTGATTATTAGCTCATTGCATAAATATCACTTTCACAAGCATTTGCATGGGACTGATCTCCTGCCAGGACGAATGATTGAATACTTTTCCATCTAGAAGACAGCAATTAGGACATAAGGACGTGTCCATTAGTGGGGAGAGGTTAAGGTACCTACATGTTTATGACCTGGGTCCTGCTGGTTCTCCTAAAAAATTTTGGCATCCACCATTTCCGTTTGTGTCTGAAAAAAATCCAAACAAATGAATTAAGAACCAGAGAGTTCACATTATCATTGTGATCAGTCTATGAGGATATATACAGTGATATTATCCTGTGTAACGTCCTGCGCTTATGTCACAATGTGACGTCATCGATCTAAAGCCCAAGGTCTCGTTAGAGTAAATGCAGCCACGATCGCTCTTATTACTTACGGGATCGGCTTTGTGTCGGCGCACGCCGTCTTTACTTCTGGCCTGTGACAAAAATAAAGTTTTCATTAGAAACAGAGATACTTGTGTTTGTGTCCTAAATAAATGCAGTGACTTAAAGAGTATCTGTCAGTAGGATCAACCCTCCTAAGCCGTCTATATGGGCATACAGGTCATGGAAAGCTGAATAAAATGATATATTGATGTCTGCGATCCGATGTCTTATTTCAGAGAAATCCATATTTTTCTTTCCTCTCCAAATTGGCCATTGGGCACTGGAAACAGTTTTCCGGATGGCCACTTTGACTACCAAGGTTGAAGATAGAAGGGCTGGTGTCTGTTTTCAGTGCCCCGTGGCCACATTGGAGCGGCATCGATAATCAGAAGAGACCAGGAGCTCAGAAAATTGTGCTTACTGTAACTCTGGTATAGGGGACCCCAAAAATCAATAGCCCCCAATATGTACATCCATGTTTTATATCCTCCTCAGTCTCTGCCCAGTGATAACAAGTCATTCATCAGTTACTAATAAATATCTAAAATCATATACAGCCCATAATATCTGTTTATGTCACTATCTCTCTACTTACAGTCTGGTGTTATCTTTGCCGCCATCTTTCTCTCCTATCTGTGGTGTTTTATGTCCCACGGACACTTCTTCCTCCTCTTCCTCACTGCTGGACACATAACATAGACTCGTTTTTTATTTGCAGTGTTTTTATAAATGAATTCAGAAAATAAAGCAAAAAAAAAAGCCCCATGCGCAGTTCGCCACATTTTGAGCAGACGTCCCATCCCCGGAACACTGAATGGTGAATAGTAAATAGTTTATTGCTCCGTGTGTGACCCTCTGTTCATTATCCCCATTTACAGGGGCAGAACTACAGCCGTGTCAGCCATATGGACTGCAAAAAGGAGAGCATGTTTGGCCTGAGAGGAGGAGCAGGGAGAGAGACGATCAGGAGGAGAGCTGCACAAGTCTCTCTCTTCTGCTGGACCCTGATCATTGCAGGAGCGGAAGCTGGAGGTCACCTGACAGGTCCAAAATAGCTCTAGGCCCCTCCCTGATGTCACATTCCCGCAAGGAATCTTATAGAACGGAGGGATAGAAATGGAAAAGAACTGTATAGACGGTGCGGAAAGGCTCATAAATAAAGGATCTGACCTCATAGGTCTTTTATTTTTGGCTCCTCCATCAGTTATCATTACGTATATGCAGCCATGTTTTATACCAAGTGACTGACAGTGCCATAACTATAAGTATATAATGTTCTATATTGTATATATATATCCCCCAATATATTTTTAGTCTCACACTCTCCACTTACCTACTGAAACTCATACTCAAAACCTCACTCTCCCAAGATGTTTCCTCCTCACTCTCGTCTTCCTCACTATTGGACACATAAAATAAGTCATGTAAATTATATATCATCTACTTTGACATCCAGATGACACAAGGTTATATAAAGGCTGGGATACGATATGGTAAGTGAAGAGTCCCGATTAACCCCTTATTGAAGGCACACTATCTCTATATGGAACTGGCTCAAGAGTTGAGTCTGCTCCCTGCAGCGCCGGTGATGGCTCTGTTACATAGCTGGCACCCAACAGTAACCCAACAGTAACCAGGCAATTGGAGCTAACTGTGACCACAATAGCTTAACCATTTAAATGCTGCTGTGAAGTATGATAGCAGTATTAAAAAGGGGAAACTGTCATTTTGTATGGCCCTCACCACCCACGCAAAGCGATCGTAGGGTGCTAATTGGTTTACATTGCAGTTAGAGGTCTACTGGAGGCCTCCGTGTCTGCCATGTGTGATCTCCTATGACACCCGGCCTGAGCCTTTCTTCATTCTGTACCCATAACCAGTCATTCATCGGTTACTATGAAACATCTACAGGCGTGCACATCATATAATATCTGTATATGTCACTGTCTCTCTACTTACAGTCCGATGTTCTCCTCTCTGCTGTTATCCTCTTTTATCTCTGTCACTTTATCATTGATGTCATCGTCTCCTTCCTCTTCCTCTCTACTGAAGACATAACATAACCCTTTATAAGTGAGGGTTAAAGGGGTCCACGCATTGCAATCATGGTGCATCTTTTGCAATGGTTTTTCAAAATCAATGCAAAAAAGCAGCAATGAAAATTCTAATAACTTACTTGATGGATTCCACGCTCGCCCAGGCTGATTTTGTTTTTCTACATATAAAAATGTAAGTTTTATTAGAAACATTGTGATATTTAAGAAACATACAGAAAATAACATATATACAGTGTGTCTCGTTATTAACCCCTTAACGACCGCCGATACGCCTTTTAACGGTGGTAGTTAAGGGTACTTAAAGGGAATCTGTCACCCATATTAAGTAATATCATGTAAAGATATCACTAAATTGTGCGTCCCATAAGGATTCTATAAGGGCTTTTGACTCCCCCCGACCCCGCACCTTTGAGGCATAAATAACTTTTTTAGCTTGTTGGGGATGCATGCAAATCGCCGGGGTCCGATGAGCGTGGCTTAGTAGTCTTCTCCCCCCCACCTCCTTGGCTTGCTTCACGTAATCTTCGTCTGTGAATACCACAGACGCCGTTGGTTTCCGCGCTTGCGCAATGTAAAGGCCCCGTCGCCTGCGCAGTATGCTTTGCCCAACTGTGGGTGAAGCATATAGTTGCTACTACGCAAGCGCCGGTATTTTCCAGCGCGGTCTATGCCCCGGAAGACTTCACATGCAGGACACACTTCCGGGGCATAGACCGCGTTGGAAAATGCCGAAGCTTGCACAGTAGTGATTATATGCTTCGCCCACAGTTGGGCAAAGCTTACTGCACAGGCGCCGGGGGCCTTTACATTGCGCAAGCGCAGAAACCAACGGCGTCTCTGGTATTCACAGACGAAGATTACGTGAAGCAAGCCGAGGAGGTGGGGGGGAGAAGACTACTAAGCCACGCCCATCGGACTGGACAGCAGCGATTTGCATGCATCCCCAACAAGCTAAAAAAGGTATTTATGCCTCAAAGGTGCGGGGTCGGGGGGAGTCAAAAGCCCTAATAGAATCCTTATGGGACGCACAATTTAGTGATATCTTTACATGATATCACTAAATATGGGTGACAGATTCCCTTTAAACCACAGCACGGCGCTGTGGAAAAAGTGTATCGCGCCACCCCGAGTTGGAGGTCATCAAAAAGGAAGAAAAATGTCACAAGCCTGCAAGGAATGTTATAGAACGGAGGGATAGAAATGGAGAACCACTTTGTAGACGGCACAGAAATGCTCATGAACAAAGGATCTGACCTCACTGGTCTTTTTTTTGGCTCCTCCATCAGTTATTATTATGTATGTGCAGCCATGTTTTATATCAAGTGACTGACAGTGCCATAACTATAAATATATAATTTTCTATATTGTATGTATATAGCCCCCATAATATATTTAGTCTCACACTCTCCACTTAACCAATCACACTCCAATTCTCACTCTTCCAAGAATTTTTCCTCCTATTCCTCCTAACTCTCATCTTCCTCTCTTTTGGACACATAAAATAAGTCATATAAATCACATATCATCTACTTTGACATCCAGATAACACAGGGTTTATAAAGATTGGGGTAAGATGTGCTGAATGAAAAGTCCAGATTAACCTCTAATTGAGGGCGCACTATCTTTGTATGGAGCGGGCTCAAGAGATGAGTCTGCTCCCCGCACCGCCGGTGATGGCTCTGTTACATAGCTGGCACCCAACAGTAACTGATGCAATTGGAGCTAGCTGTGATCGCATTACATTAACCTTTAAATGCTGCTGTGAAGTATGAGACAAGTATTAAAAAGGGGCTTTCCAACAGCGACTGTCACTTTGTATGGCCACGCAATGCGATCATAGGGTGCTGATTGATTGACATTGCAGCTAGGGGTCTACCAGAGACCTCTGTGTCTGCCATGTGTGATCTCCTACGAAGTCCAGCCTGAATCTTCTTCAGTCTGTACCCATAACCAGTCATTCATCAGTTACTATGAAACCTCTACAATCATTTACATCCAATAACATCTGTATATGTCACTAATCTCTCTACTTACAGTCCGATGTTCTCCTCTCTGCTGTCTTCCTCCTTTATCTCTGTCACTTTATCATAGATGTCATCGTCTCCTTCCTCTTCCTCTCTACTGAAGACATAACATAACCCTTTATAAGTGAGGGTTAAAGGGGTCCACGCATTGCAATCATGGTGCATTTTTTGGAATGGGTTTTCAAAATCAATGCAAAAAAGAAGCAATGAAAATTCTAATAACTTACTTGATGGATTCTACGCTCGCCCAGGCTGTTTTTGTTTTTCTACATATAAAAATGTAAGTTTTATTAGAAACAGTGTGATATTTAAGAAACATACAGAAAATAACATGTATTCAGTGTGTCTTGTTATTAACCCCTTAACGACTTCCGATACGCCTTTTAACGACAGTAGTTAAGGGTACTTAAACCACAGCGTCGATAATTAACGGCGGTGTGGAAAAAGTGTATCATGCCCCCCAGAGTCGGATTTTCTCCAGGGTCTCAGCTGCCGGTGGTAGCCGAGACCCCAGAGAACATGATTCGGGTTGGTTTTTACCGACCCCGCTTTTGTGATCGCCGTTATTAACCGTTTAATTGCGACTGCAAAAAAAACAAGTTTGGTGTGCCATTTAATTTCTCTCTCCTCTGATGTGTTCACACATCAGAGGAGAGAGAAATAGGGTCCCCGATCCCCCCCGGTACCTCCCGGTGGTCCTCGGCCCGCGTGCTTCCCCTCCATGGGCGCCACCATCTTCTTCTGGGAAGAAAATGGTGGGTAATGCGCAGTGCGCCTAACGAGATCTGCCGGCCGGTACCCGGCAACAATAAGATTTTTCCTATTGGTTAATTTTGGTCACTGTGATAGGGTCTATCACAGTGAACAAAATAAAAAAAAAATAGTAAATAAACCCCTCCTTTATCACCCCCATAGGTAGGGAAAAATAATGAAATAAAGAAAATATATTTATTTTCATTTTTCCATTAGGTTTAGGGTTAGAATTACGGTTAGGGTTGGAATTAGGGTTAGGGTTGGAATTAGGATTAGGGTGAGGGTTAGGGGTGTGTTGGGGTTAGGGTTTGAGCTAGAATTGAGGAATTTCCACTATTTAGGCACATCAGGGGGTCTCCAAACGCGACATGGCACCACCATTGATTACAGCCACTTTTGTCTTCAAAAAGTCAACTGATTCTCCCTCCCTTCCGAGCCCAGACATGTGCCCAAACAGTGGTTTACCCCAACATATGGAGCATCGGCGCACTTAGGACAAATTGCACACCAACTTTGGGGGTCTAATTTCTCCTATTACCCTTGGGAAAATAAAAATAATTGAGGGCTAAAAAATCATTTTTGTAGAAAAAAAATAATTTTTTATTTTCATGGCTTTGCGTTATAAACTTCAGTGAAGCAGTTGGGGGTTCAAAGTGCTCACCACACAAGCTTCTTGGGTGGTCTAGCTTCCAAAATGGGGTCACTTGTGGGGGGTTTCAACTGTTTAGGCACATCAGCGGCTCTGCAAACGCAACATGACGTCCACGGACAATTCCATCAAAGTCAGCATTCCAAAACGGTGCTCCTTCCCTTCCGAGCTCTCCCATGCGCCCAAACAGTGGTTTCCCCCACATATGGGGTATCAGTGTACTCAAGACAAATTGCACAACAACTTTTGTGGTCCAATTTCTCCTGTTAGCCTTGTGAAAATATAACATAGCGGGCTAAAAAATCATTTTTGAGGAAAAATAATTATTATAAACTTCTGTGAAGAACTCGGGGTTCAAAGTTCTCACCACACATCTAGATAAGTTCCTTAAAGGGTCTAGTTTTCAAAATGGTGTCACTTGTGGGGGGTTTCCACTGTTTAGGCACATCAGGGGCGCACCAAACGCTACATGGCGTCCAATCTGAATTCCAGCCAATTCTGCATTGAAAAAGTCAAACAGCGCTCCTTCCCTTCTGAGCTGTGCCGTGCGCCCAAACAGTGGTTTACCCCAACATATGGGGTATGGGCGTACTCAGCACAAATTGCACAACAACTATGGGGGTCTAATTTCTCCTGTTACCTTTGTAAAAATAAAAATTTGGGGTCGAAAAGATCATTTTTGTGGAAAAAATATTATTTATTTTCACGACTCTACGTTATAAAACTTCTGTGAAGCACTTGGAGGTTCAAAGTGCTCACCACTCATTTAGATAAGCTCCTTAAGGGGTCTAGTTTCCAAAATGGGGTCACTTGTTGGGGGTTTCCACTGTTTAGGCACACCAGGGGCTCTCCAAACCCAATATGGTGTCCGATCTCAATTCCAGCCAATTCTGCATTGAAAAAGTCAAACGTCGCTCCTTCCGTTCCAAGCCCTGATGTGCGCACAAACAGTGGTTTACCCCCACATATGGGGTATCAGCGTATTCAGGAGAAATTGCACAACAAATTTTGTGGTTCATTTTTTTCCTTTTACACATGTGAAAATAACAAAAAACTGGTTCTGAAGTAAAATGTAAAAAAAAGTTAAATGTTAATTTTTTCCTTCCACATTGCTTCAGTTCCTGTGAAGCATGTAAAGGGTTAATAAACTTCTTGAATGTGGTTTTGAGCACCTTGAAGGGTGCAGTTTTTAGAATGGTGTCACTTTTGGGTATTTTCTGTCATATTGACCTCTCAAAGTGACTTCAAATGAGAGGTGGTCCCTAAAAAAATGGTTTTGTAAATTTTGTTGTAAAAATGAGAAATCACTGGTCAACTTTTAACTCTTATAAGTTCCTAACAAAAAAAATGTTGGTTCCAAAATTGTGCTGATGTAAAGCACACATGTGGTAAATGTTATTTATTAAGTATTTTTTGTGACATATCTCTCTGATTTAAGGGCATAAAAAATAAAATTTGAAAATTGCAAAATTTTAAAAATTTTCGCCATATTTCCATTTTTTTCATAAATAAACACAAGCCATATTGAAGAAATTTTACCACTAACATGAAGTACAACATGTCATGAAAAAACGGTCTCAGAATCAGTCAGATCCGTAGAAGCGTTCCAGAGCTATAACCTCATAAATTGACAGTGGTCAGAATTGTAAAAATTGGCCCGGTCATTAAGCTGCAAATTGGCTCCAAACCTAAGGGGTTAAACGCAATGACGTATGATAGCATTCAGGGGCATAACTATATAGATGAAATAGGAAAAAAATAGTTTGCTGGTATCCGAGATGAACATTTATATATAGCTATAGGGGGTGTAGAGCGAGCAGTCGCATTGGGACACCCTCATCTGCCACATATATATTCATCACTATTACTAATGGTTATGGTACCTGAGGGGCCCTATTACATATTTCACATTAGGGCCCAAGAAGTTCAAGTTACACCTCTGACTGCATCTATGTCTCATAGTGAAAAGTAGCGGAAGACTACAAACATTGAAATTCGTGGACCATGATTACACCAGTTACTTACGGCAATGGCACTTCAAAAAACGATGCAACTGATTCATTGGATCTTGAGCACCTGAAATGAAAAGAATAAAGTCCTGGTTAGAAGAATTGATACTTAGGAAGCCTACAGATAAAGTTATCTGCCGTGATGTGCACAAAGCAGTGCACTCTCTATCGGCAACAGAGCAGAGCGCACTGTCACTGCACATTATAAGATGAATTCCCAGCAATCAAAAGCGTAACTTGTGGGCGGTTGGTGCTCCTCTCTGCAAGCCAAGTATTCATCTTACAAGGTGAATTGACAGTGCGCTCTGATCTGTTGCCGGCTCATTGCTACTGATCTGATGTGGCGAGAAAGGGCAGTCTTTGTGCATAGAGCACAGTGCACATTGTGCAGGGAATAGCCCAGCCCCTGATATGGAGGTCACTGCTAATGCTTCATTACTGGAATAGTGCAGAGGCCGGGGCAGTGACCGCAGATTCTGCCCCCTGATGATGTCATGTCTGAGTATCCCGATATGCATTGGGATTTTCACACAAAAGGTCATCAAAAAGGAAGAGAAAAAAAAGTCACATGCCTGCAAGGAATTTTATAGAATGGAGGGATAGAAATGGAGAACCACTTTGAAGACGGGCTCATGAACAAAGGATCTGACCTCACTGGTCTTTTGTATTCGGCTCCTCCATCAGTTATCATTGCATATACATAGACATATATACAGCCATGTTTTATACCAAATGACTGAAAGTGCCATAACTATAAGTATATAATGTTCTACATTGTATGTATATATCCACCAATATATATTTAATCTCACACTCTCCACTTACCCAGTCACACTCCAATTCTCACTCTTCCATGATGTTTCCTCCTGTTCCTCCTGTTCCTTCTCACTCTCATCTTCCTCACTATTGGACACATAAAATAAGTCATATAAATCTACTTTGACATCCAGATAACACAGGGTTATATAAAGGCTGGGGTAGGGGTACGATATGCTGAATGAAGAGTCCCGATTAACCCTTTATTGAGGGCGCACTATCTCTGTATGAAGCAGGCTCAAGACTTGAGTCTGTTCCCCGCACCGCCGGTGATGGCTCTGTTACATAGCTGGCACCCCACACTAACTGATGCAATTGGAGCTAGCTGTGATTGCATTACATTAACCTTTAAATGCTGCTGTGAAGTATGAGACAAGTATTCAAAAGGGGCTTTTCAACAGCGACTGTCACTTTGTATGGCCACGCAAAGCGATCATAGGGTGCTGATTGGTTGACATTGTAGCTAGGGGTCTACTAGAGGCCTCTGTGTCTGCCATGTGTGATCTCCTATATAGTCCAGCCTGAACCTTCATCAGTCTGTACCCATAACCAGTCATTCATCAGTTACTATGAAACCTCTACAATCATTTACAGCCAATAACATCTGTATATGTCACTAATCTCTCTACTTACAGTCTGATGTTCTCCTCTCTGCTGTTTTCCTCCTTTATCGCTATCACTTTATCATTGATGTCATCTCCTCCTTTCTCTTCTTCTCTACTGAACACATAATATAACCCTTTATAAGTGAGGTTTAAAGGGGTCCATGCATTGCAATCATGGTGCATTTTTTGCAATGGTTTTCCAAAATCAATGCAAAACTGCAGTGTTTTTACTGTGATTTTGGAAAAAACAAGTAAGAAATATACTGTGACTGAACCAATTAACTGACTCTAGTGAAGATTAATACACCATTCCTGAACAGGGGAGATTTTACAGATTAATTTTAGAGTTTTACAGCTGAGCACACAGTTCTGCACAGCTCCAGGAGGTGGCCATCAGTTCTGCACAGCTCCAGTAGGTGGTGTTCAGTTCTGCACAGCTCCAGTAGGTGGCGCTCTGTTCTGTACAGCTCCAGTAGGTGGCGCTCCTAAGCACAAGGACACTGCGGCTTGTATCGTAAATAATGTTACAGATCTGCGCAATTATGACATCACGCCGGTCAGTATCCGCTGTCAGGAGTTAGGGCGTGGAACGGACAACTGCAGCAGCCTTCCCCTTCTCTGGCACTGGGGCCGAGAGGTGGAACGAATACCAAACCTAAGTCAGCCATTGTAAGCCTTAGGAGATTACAGTAAACAGCGGCACCCGGGCAGAGAACAGAAATAAATGGCCTCCTTAGTGTCCGCTTGTCACTTGCTCATTTCTTAGTGCTCTTCTCTGCCATTTGGACGCTATAGGAGCAATAAATTGGAAAATGGGCATCCAGCGGGCACCGCACAGAATGATACTAACTGGGCAAACGGGCGCTTAGGAGACGTTGAATTCACCGGCCATTTTCCATTTATTGTCCCTTTTCTCTCATTCTCGTCATTACCTCCTTTCTGACATATATTTACCCCTTTAAACAGACAAGTGAAGGGTGCGGGGCAGAAATTGTGTAATGGGAACCAATGTGTTACGACACAGAGAGGCATGAAATGAACAATGGATTAACCCTGGAAACTTGATAATTCTCTGAACAGAAAAAAGTGTTAAATTATTTTAAAGTTAGTTTATCACACTAATTATAACTTTTATATTCATTTCTTCCAGGATTTCCAAAGTCCTGGTCTATGGGTTCCATTAATGCAAATGCAGCGATGAAAGTTCTAGTCACTTACTTGATGGATTCCACGCTCGCCCAGGCTGTTTTTATTGGTCTTATTGGCCTATAAAAATGTAAGCTTTGTTAGAAACCGTGTGATACTTAAGAAACATACAGAAAATATCATCTATACAGTGTGTCTCGTTAGTAAATGCAATGACATATGATAGTATTCAGGGGCATAACTATATAGAGTCAAAATAGATTCTGGTATCCGAGATGAACATTTCCATATAGCTATAGTGTAGAGCGAGCAGTCGCATCGGGACATACAGTCATATGTAAAAGTTTGGGCACCCCTATTAATGTTAACCTTTTTTCTTTATAACAATTTTGGTTTTTGCAACAGCTATTTCAGTTTTATATATCTAATAACTGATGGACTCAGTTATATTTCTGGATTCAAATGAGGTTTATTGTACTAACAGAAAATGTGCAATCTGCATTTAAACAAAATTTCACCGGTGCAAAAGTATGGGCACCCTTATCATTGTCTTGATTTGAACACTCCTAACTACTTTTTACTGACTTCCTGAAGCACTAAATTGGTTTTGTAACCTCATTGAGCTTTGATCTTCATAGCCAGGTGTATCAAATCATGAGAAAAGGTATTTAAGGTGGCCACTTGCAAGTAGTTCTCCTATTTGATTCTCCTATGAAGAGTGGCATCATGGGCTCCTCAAAACAACTCTCAAATGATCTGAAAACAAAGATTATTCAACATAGCTTTTCAGGGGAAGGATACAAAAAGTAGTCTCAGAGATTTAACCTGTCAGTTTCCACTGTGAGGAACATAGTAAGGAAATGGAAGAACACAGGTACAGTTCTTGTTAAGCCCAGAAGTGGCAGGCCAAGAAAAATATCAGAAAGGCAGAGAAGAAGAATGGTGAGAACAGTCAAGGACAATCCACAGACCACCTCCAAAGACCTGCAGCATCATCTTGCTGCAGATGGTGTCACTGTGCATCGGTCAACAATACAGCGCATGCATAACGCCTTTTTGTATGACCAAACAACTCAATCTTTGTTTCATCAGTCCACAGGACCTTCTTCCAAAATGTAACTGGCTTGTCCAAATGTACTTTTGCATACCTCAGGCGACTCTGTTTGTGGCGTGCTTGCAGAAACGGCTTCTTTCGCATCACTCTCCCATACAGCTTCTCCTTGTGCAAAGTGCGCTGTATTGTTGACCGATGCACAGTGACACCATCTGCAGCAAGATGATGCTGCAGGTCTTTGGAGGTGGTCTGTGGATTGTCCTTGACTGTTCTCACCATTCTTCTTCTCTGCCTTTCTGATATTTTTCTTGGCCTGCCACTTCTGGGCTTCACAAGAACTGTACCTGTGTTCTTCCATTTCCTTACTATATTCCTCACAGTGGAAACTGACAGGTTAAATATCTGAGACAACTTTTTGTATCCTTCCCCCTGAAAAGCTATGTCGAATAATCTTTGTTTTCAGATCATTTGAGAGTTGTTTTGAGGAGCCCATGATGCCACTCTTCATAGGAGAATCAAATAGGAGAACTACTTGCAAGTGGCCACTTTAAATACCTTTTCTCATGATTTGATACACCTGGCTATGAAGTTCAAAGCTCAATGAGGTTACAAAACCAATTTAGTGCATCAGAAAGTCAGTAAAAAGTAGTTAGGAGTGTTCAAATCAAGAAAATGATAAGGGTGCCCATACTTTTGCACCGGTGAAATTTTGTTTAAATGCAGATTGCACATTTTCTGTTAGTACAATAAACCTCATTTGAATCCAGAAATATAACTGAGTCCATCAGTTATTAGATATATGAAACTGAAATACCTGTTGCAAAAACCAAAATTGTTATAAAGAAAAAAGGTTAACATTAATAGGGGTGCCCAAACTTTTACATATGACTGTACATATTCATCAATATTACTAATGGTCATGGTACCTGAGGGGCCCTGTTGCATATTTTGCAATGGGGCCCAAGAAGTTCAGGTTACACCTCTGACTGCATCTATATCTCATAGTAAAAAGAAACTTAGGACTACAAACATTGAAAGTCGTGGACCACGATTATACCAGTTACTTACGGCAGTGACTCTTCATTATCCCATGCGATCATTCTCTGGGATTCAATGGGCCTGATATGAAAAAATACAACGCTGGTTAGAAGAATTGATACTTAGGAAGGCTACGGATAAAGTTATCTGCCGTGATGTGCACAAAGCAGTGCGCTCTCTTGTCGGCAACAAAGCAGAGCGCATTGTCAGTTACTGTCATTGCGCATTCCCAGCATGTGGAGACCAGCGCCACTTCTGCAATTCACAACATTTGTGAAGATCGTTGCTCCCCTCTACAAGCTGTGTATTCTTCTTACAAGGCGAACTGACAGTGCGCTCTGCTCTAGAATCATAGAATCATAGAATCATATGATCCAGGCTCATTGCTAGTGATCTGAGCCGGCGAGTAAGCGCACTGTCTTTGTGCACATTGCCGAGGACTAGCCAAGCCCCTGAAATGAAGGTCACTGCTGACACTTCATTTCATGAAGAGGGTAAAGACTGGGACAGTGAACGCAGCCTCTGTCTCCTGATGAAGGTTTATTTGAGTATTCCAGCATGCACTGGGATTTTCAAATAAAGCGTCATCAAAAAGAAAGTAGGAAAAAAAGAAAGAAAAGCAGTCGGATAGTGTAGTTAGGGAAGTATATGGGATGAGTAACAGTATGAAGAATTCAGCGGGATCTAAAGTCTCTATTAGTGTAAGTAATGTATGTTTCATATGGAAACAGTGTAAATGCCCATGAGTGAGAGCGGTAATGCCATGATGCCATCATTATGGAGTCCTCTCCTTATTGGTACACATACCACTCCTATATGAATGTGGTAGGAAGATGGAATAAGATAAATACCTGAATACTCACTTTGCATTCTCCATTTTGTGCATCAATCTGTTAACCCCTTAATGTCCAATGACGGACACAGTCCATTATTGGACTTCTCCCCTGCTTTGATGAAGACTCCGGCGCTGAGCCCGTATCAGAGCCGGGACATGTCAGCTATTTTGGACAGCTGACATGTGCCCGCAATAGGCGCAGGTGGAATCGCGATCCACCTGCACCTATTAACCCGTTAAATGCCATTGTCAAACGCTGACAACGGCATTTAACCGGCGCTTCTGACCGCCGGGCCGGAAATGAGGTCATCGCTGACCCCCGTCACGTGATCGGGGGTCAGTGATGCGTTGGCATAACAACCAGAGGTCTCTTGGAGACCTCTATTACTGTTGATGCCGCTTTGCTATGAGTGCCACCCGGTGGTCGGCGCTCATAGCTATGCAGTAATTCTGCTACATATAGGCGATCTGCTCATCGCCTATATGTAGCAGAGCCGATCCAGTATGGCATGCTTCTAGCCTCCCATAGAGGCTATTTAAGCATGGCAACTTTAAAAAAAAAAGTATATTAAAAAATATGAAAAAAATAAAAAAATATAAAAGTTCAAATCACCCCCCTTTCGCCCTATTCAAAATAAAGCAATAAAAAGAAAATTACACATATTTGGTATCGCTGCGTTCAGAATCGCCCGATCTATCAATAAAAAAAGCATTAACAAGATCTATAAACAGCGTAGCGAGAAAAAAATTCAAAACCCCAGAATTACGTTTTTTTGATCTCTGTGACAATGCATTAAAATGCAATAACAGGCGATCAAAAGAACGTGTCTGCATAAACGTGGTATCATTAAAAATGGCAGCTTGGCATGCAAAAAATAAGCCCTCACCCGACCCCAGATCACGAAAAATGGAGACGCTACGGGTCTCGGAAAATGGTGTTGGTTTTTTTGGGGGTTTTTTTTAGCAAACTTTGGATTTTTTTTCACCACTTAGATAAAAAAAGAACCTAGACATGTTTGGTGTCTATGAACTTGTAATGACCTGGCGAATCATAATGGTGGGTCAGTTTTAGCATTTAGTGAACCTAGCAAAAACGCCAAGCAAAAAACTAGTGTGGGATTGCACTTTTTTTGCAATTTCACTGCACTTGGAATTTTTTTCCTGTTTTCGAGTACATGACATGGTGAAATCAATGGTGTTGTTCGAAAGTTCAACTCGTCCCGCAAAAAATAAGCCCTCACATGGCCATATTGAGGGAAAAACAAAAAAAGTTATGGCTCTGGGAAGAAAGGGAGCGAAAAACAAAAACGCAAAAACGAAAATAACCCCGGTCCTTAAGGGGTTAAAGAAAAAACAATAAAAAAATTAATAATAATACACGTACACATTTACCAAAACGGTAGGAAGAGAAATGATGCTATTGAACCTTAATATAACCAGTGCAGACATCTCTGAATTATTAAAGGGAGGATGTGGAAGAATAAACAATTGCAGTTATATCAGATACGTACATCTCACCAGATATTCCTCCTTCTTCTGTTCCTCCTCCTCTTCCTTCTCCTCCTCCTCTGCTTACTCCTCCTCTTCCTCCGCTTCCTCCTCCTCCTCTTCCTCCTCCTCCTCCTCTTCCTCCTTCTTCTCCGCTTCCTCTTCCTCCTCTTCCTCCTCCTCCTCCTCCTTCTTCTCCACTTCCTCCTCCTCCTCCTCCTTCTCCTCCTCTTCCTCCTCCTCCTTCTCCTCCTCTTCCTCCTTCTCCTCCTCTTCCTCCTTCTCCTCCGCTTTCTCCTCCTCCTCCGCAAACTTCCTCCTATTAAAGAGTAAGAAGACAATGAGAATTGATGTCATCTGCTCCATAGCTGATAACAGAAGATTATCAAAGGTCACTAGACAGTTTTTATATTCAGATATAGACAGTAGTTATAGAATAGAGACACCGACTTATAACATAGTTATGAATATTACTGTAGCCAAAACTGGGACACATAAGCCAGCAATGTCTTCACAAGCCAACATGGCAAACCCTCCAAACAAAACCCAAAACACCAGACTTTGGGTGGAGTTTGCCCCTTTTACACTTTTTGTTGCAAATTATAACTATTCTGTTGGACTTTGTCTTTCCCTGCCCTTTATCTAGGTCATACCAACGTTTTTGAAATGTGTCATGACTGGCGTAAAAAAAGCCAAAAGGCGCTAAATTTTACTTGGGTCTCTGTTACATAAAAATATACAACTTTTGTGGCCTAGTGTTGGATGAATTACACTTATGAATGAAAATTTGGATACTATAAATCTGCCATGCCTGAACTTGGCCTTAGAGAAGAGTCGGCTGTATTAGTTAGAGGAGGATCGCAACGCAATGCTTGGACTGGCCGGCGGCTTTCCTGACCCGAGCGTGTATTTCTATGCAGCTGTCATGCTCAGGTCAGGAGAGATAAAGGCCGGTCCGAGCATTGCGTTGTGATCTTCGTCCAAGTTATATGACTGTCTGATTCTTCCCTAAGGCTAATGCGCGATGGTAGCTCAGAGTCATCTGCCATTCTCCTCACTCACAAGGAGCTTCTCTATATGGGAAGAGAAGTTGCAGAAGATTATGAGTGACATGGAAGATGACTCTATGCCATCAAGTGACCCCAGTCTATCAGAGAAATGATAGATTTAGGAAAAGTAAGCACTTACCTTATTCCTCTCACAAATAACTCACTCGCAAACAACAAAATCCTAAAATAATAGGAAAAAAGTATTATAGTAGACATCACATTTTATTCCTGGTCTGATATTTGTGAAGAAATGAAGGGGGAACAGTCGGTTACTGACACCTCAGATCATTAACTAAATAAAGATTCACTTTTAAATAAGAGAATTAAAATCTATAAGGGGGAAAAGATATTCTGAACTTACAGGGTTAATACCTACAGATAAACAAGAAAGTAACAGAACATAATAAAGGACATACAGTGGGTAGCTGTACCTTGCCACAATTCTGTCTCTGAGCTCCTTGGCCAGTTCCTTTGACCTCATGATTCTCATTTGCTCTGACATGCACTGTGAGCTGTGAGGTCTTATATAGACAGGTGTGCGCCTTTACAAATCAAGTCCTCTAAGTTTAATTATACACACCTGGACTCCAGTGAAGGAGTAGAACCGTCTCAAGGAGGATCACAAGGAAATGGACAGCATGTGACTTAAATATGAGTGTCTTTTGCTTGCTGCAGCCTGCATTAGCATGTATGCTCTGGTTTCATTGTGTCAATAAAATGTACTTTGCTTCAAAAACTCTACTTGATCTCTAGTTTGCTTAATAGCCTTTACATGAGATTTGGTGGTATTCCACTGTAGAAAGAGGCTAATACAAAATTGACTTAGGCTAGTTTCACACTAGCGTTTTGAGGCGCAGCGCACGCTCGCCGTGAAGCTCCGCCCCCAGCCCCGCCACCTCGGGTCAGCTTCGCCTATGGGCGCATAACACTGCATGCGACCTGCATACCCTATCTTTGCATTGGGTACGCAGACCGTGCGCAGGTATGCTTTTGCCAGCGCATGTGTCCTTTTGACGGTGCACCGACCTGCGCCAAACGCATCGTGTGGCATTTTGGTGCGGCCGGCGCACCGTCAAAAGGACGCATGCGCCGGCAAAAGCATACCTGTGCATGGTCTGCGTACCCAATGCTAAAGAGAGGGTACGCAGGTCGCATACAGCGTTATGCTCCCATGGGCGGAGGTGCGGCAGGGGGCGGAGCTTTACGGCGAGCGTGCGCTGCGCCTCAAAACGCTAGTGTGAAACTAGCCTTACACTTCACTGCCAACTGCAGCCCTCTAGTGAGAGTCGCCTCGGCAGTTACCGTAATTTCACCGTGTGATGTCATCACTTGCCATGGATTACTAATCACCAGTAACAGTAACTGTCAGAAGTGGCAAAAACATGCAACCAATCCAGTTTACATGCAACCAACAAGAGAAAGAAGTGTGTATAATGGACGCGATCAACCCCATGATCATAACAACAATATAACACAAAAATATATAAACAAATGAATAAATTTTATTAACACAAAAAATTCCACACAAAGAGTGACATTGATAGGAATAAAAACAATTAAAAAAGGCCAGGAAAAATGTGGCCGTAACACTCCAAGAAAGGTTCTAAAATAAGAACCTAATGCTCCACTCCTCCACGATGCTAAGGCAAAGGGTTTGTATAGGAATAAATATACAGTACTCTATACAGCAAAGATGCAAAAATAATTCACAAGACAAAAATTCAATAGATAAAGATGTCAAATATAATAAAGATTTGTATCATGACAAGGCATTATGTGCAAAATCAGCAAGTAATGTGCAGGTTGCTGCAAGTTGAAAAAAAAAATCCAGTTTACATGAAATTGTCCTTTAAGTGACTTGTACCGGATTAGATAACGGCTTTCTTCCAAAAAAAACCCCGCGCCGCGCCGCACCTGACCACAGGTGTGGTTTTGTAACTTAGCGCCATAGAAGTGAATAGAGCTGAGCTGTAATACCGGACACAGCCGACAGACAGGTGTGGCGCTGTTTTTAGTAGAAAGGAGACAATATATTTAAAATCTTGTACAACCCTCTTGGGTTCCTTCCCTTATACCAAAACTTTACACAAGAGATATCAATTTAAAATACTTACATATCAAGGAAATAACTTCTTCAGAGAGGAAGGGGATAGGAGCTCTAGTGCCACCCATTGGAGGTAGAAATCCTAAAAGTCAAGATCGACCCTTTATGGGGCCTCGTCTCATCACTTAGGATAGTAAACAAAACCAGAAACTTTATTTGCAGACAAGTGTTTGAGGCTTTTTGCTTCTCATCAGTGAAAAGATCCATCCAATAGTTGGCACTAGAGCTCCTGTCCTCTTCCTGGACAAACTACATGCATATTTAAATTCCTAGGGAAGCACTTTATGGCCTATAAGTCTCCCTACACCAACTTGGCACTCTCTTCAAGGAGAAACTTTACCCCTTACCATCTAAATATTACATAACTGTGATTAAAATGGTAATAGATAAAGATTTATGGCAGTTACTATATATTCTTAATTAAACCTAATCTATGCATTGCTCTGTATTGTACCCACGTATGGATAGTGGATACAAAGACAGAAGGCTGGTTGCATAAATTACACATTTTGCTCATCAGCTAAATCAAAGTTCAAATATTATTAGAGAATGAGGGAAATGAGGAGGGGAAGTCACAGACACAAGGGATAGGATAGCACATAAATCAGGAGATAATAAAAGCATACTCACACTCCACTAACTGTAACCCTCAGAGGAGAGTTCCGCTCGGCAGTTCCTTTTATATCACCGGCACAACATTCCGTGACCTCATAATCGGCAATCACAGACAATGCCCTATACATGGAATGGGCTTCTAGCCTCTTATGGACACAACTGGATTTAGACCATTTTGCTTTATTTATGTTTTTATCATTGCATTGCATTCTTTTTCTATAATTTAATTATTAATTTAATATAATTTAATTTAATTTTGTGACTTTTTTTTCTTATTTGGCATTAAGGAAGGAGTGAAATTATCCTCAGAAACGCATTTAGCGAATACTATATCCATCTAAATTTATCCAGCCGTTAAACTACAAGTTACAACATCTCCGAGTGTTCCATTATCTAATTGTAAGCATTCTGTGTGCACTGTGGAGCCACGAGCTTCAGTAAGTTCAGGTGCATCACATAAAATGTTTATAAAAATATGTAAATAATAAAATATAAAAATTCTAAATCACCACTTTTCCTCCAATAATAATTTAAAAATTAAAACAAAAATATAATAAATATATTTGGTATGGTAAACAGATTAAAGGTGAACTTCCAGCTCAAGGAACATCAGTGTCAGATAGCACCATCTGTCGTTGTATGAGCCAAAGTGGACTTCATGGGAGACGACCAAGGAGGACACCATTGTTGAAAAAAAAACATAAAAAAGGCCAGACTGGAATTTGCCAAACTACATGTTAAAACAGATATAGACCACAATGCACAGGATATTGCAGTAAGGAACACCTGTTCCCATGCAGGGACTGAGATATAAAAAGTTCAGTGTAAGGAAAACTAAAGACCCAACTCAGAAAAGATGGCACATAATAGATCCAAGGTACTATACAAGATTATAATTTTATTGAAAATATTTAAAAACATATAACCATATTGTGAATAGGAATTACTAAGATGGTGAAAAAAATACCAAAATATGGCAGGAAAGAGATAAATATAAGCTATATAGCAAAACTGCTTCAAACATCCCAATATTACATATATTATCGTGATCTGTGTCACACCGCCAAAGACCAATTGAATCAAGTAATAGGACAAATAATATTCAATTACCTCAGACCTGCCGGTGCCACAACCCCTACGCGCATTTCGACTGAATGTGCCATCTTCATTGTAGACGACCAAGGATGACACCATTGTTGGAAAAAAAAATCATAAAAAAGGCAGACTTGAATTTGCCAAACTACGTGTTGACAAGCCGCAAAGCTTCTGGGAGAATGTCCTATGGACAGATGAGATAAAAATTGAACTTTTTGGCAAAGGCACATCAGCTCTATGTTTACAGATGGAAAAATGGAGCATGTGAAGAAAAAACACTGTCCCTACTGTGAAACATGGAGGAGGCTGTTATGTTCTGGGGCTGCTTTGCTGCATCTGGCACAGGGTGTCTAGAATCTGTGCAGAGTACAATAAAATCTCAAGACTATCAAGGGATTCTAGAGAGAAATGTGCTGCCAAGTGTCAGAAAGCTTGGCCTCAGTCGCAGGTCATGGGTCTTGCAACAGGATAATGACCCAAAACACACAGCTAAAAACACCCAAGAATTGCTAAGAGGAAAATATTGGACTATTCTGAAGTGGCCTTCTATGAGCCCTGACCTAAATCCTATTGAGCATCTTTGGAAAGAGCTGAAACATGGCGTCTGGAAAAGGCAACCTTCAAACACGAGACAAATGGAGCAGTTTGCTCTTGAGGAGTGGGCCAAAATACCTGACGAGAGGTGCAGAAGTCTCATTGACAGTTACAGGAATCGTTTGATTGCAATAAAGTACACTGCTCAAAAAAATAAAGGGAACACTTAAATAGCAGAATATAACTCCAAGTAAATCAAACTTCTGTGAAATCAAACTATCCACTTAGGAAGCAACACTGATTGACAATCAATTTCACATGCTGTTGTGCAAATGGAATAGACAACAGATGGAAATTATTGGCTCGGGTAGTGCAGCTCATCCAGGATGGCACATCAATGCGAGCTGTGACAAGGTTTGCTGTGCGGCCCTCCAAAGAAATGCCACCCCACACCATTACTGACCCACTGCCAAAAACCGGTCATGCTGAAGGATGTTGCAGGCAGCAGATCACTCTCCACGGCATCTCCAGACTCTGTCACATGTCCTCAGTGTGAACCTGCTTTCATATGTGAAGAGCACAGGGCGCCAGTGGCGAATTTGCCAATCCTGGTGTTCTGTGGTAAATGCCAAGCGTCCTGCACGGTGTTGGGCTGTGAGCACAACCCTCATCTGTAGACGTCGGTCCCTCAGACCATCCTCATGCAGTCGGTTTCTAACCATTTGTGCAGACACATGCACATTTGTGGCCTGCTGGAGGTCATTTTGCAGGGCTCTGGCAGTGCTCCTCCTTTCACAAAGGTGGAGGTAGCGGTCCTGCTGCTGGGTTGTTGCCTCCTACTGCCCCCTCCACGTCTCCTGGTGTACTGACCTGTCTCCTGGTAGCGCCTCCAGCCTCTTGACACTACACTGACAGACACAGCAAACCTTCTTGCCACAGCTCGCATTGATGTGCCATGCTGGATGAGCTGCACTACCTGAGCCACTCGTGTGGGCTGTAGAGTCTGTCTCATGCTACCACGAGTGTGAAAGCACAGTCAACATTCAAAAATGACCAAAACATCAGCCAGAAAGCATTGGTACTGAGATGTGGTCTGTGGTCCCACCTGCAGAACCACTCCTTTATTGAGGGTGTCTTGGTAATTGCCAATAATTTCCATTTGTTGTCTATTCCATTTGCACAACAGCATGTGAAATTGATTGTCAATCAGTGTTGCTTCCTAAGTGGACAGTTTGATTTCACAGAAGTTTGATTTACTTGGAGTTAGATTCTGTTGTTTAAGCGTTTATTTTTTGAGCAGTATGTTAAGTTAAGGGTACCATCTTCTGTCCAGGCCTATTTCATGAGTTTTATTTTTTAAACAATTCTGTGGAAGCTTGGATAAAAAGAAAAATCTGACTTTCATTTGTTCATTTTCATAGATTTTTTATTTATTATTACTTTTGTAAGATTCATGTTATTTCTGTCACCATTGTGGGTTTTTCTGTCTTTAAACGAGGGGTATCAACAATTTTGACCACTTGTCTTTATTTATGGGTACAATATACAGGCGCTTCTCACATAATTAGAATATCATCAAAAAGTGAATTTATTTCAGTTCTTCAATACAGAAAGTGACTCTCCTATATTCTATAGCGTCATTACACACAGAGTGATCTAATTCACGTGTTTATTTCTGGTAATGTTGATGATTATGGATTACAGCCAATGACAACCCAAAAGTCATTATCTCAGTAAATTAGAATACTTTATAACACCAGATTGAAAAATGATTTTAACTCCTTAATGACCAGTTATTTTTGGTTTTGCATTTTCATTTTTTTCTCCCCTTGTTCCCAAAGCCATAACTTTTTTATTTTTTGGTCAATATGGTTATGTGAGGGCTTGTTTTTTTTTTTGCAGGACGAGTTGTATTTTTGATCAACACTATTAATTTAAAAATATCGTGAACTGGAAAACGGTAAAAAAAAAATCCAAGTGCGGAAAAATGGCAATTAAGTGCAATGCCACAGTTGTTTTTTGTTTTGCTTTTTTACTATGTTCACTAAATGCTGAAATAGCACAAAAAGAGGACTTAAAAATCCTCCAATAATACAAGAAAACAGCAAAAAAGCAGAGAGGTTTACCCGTCCAGGCCTCCAGACAAATGCACTATCAGGATGCAGTGGACCCATATAATTAAGATGGCAAAACAGGTGCAAGAATACCGATGAGACAACCGCCCACAGCCTACCAATACATGGAGGGGGCGGTTGCTTGGTATATAAATGCACAATAAAAACTTGTATGCGGCGCTGTTCACACTATGGCAATGCACGGCATTCAGGTTAACAGCCTAGTAGTGACACCCTTCTATTAGATCAGGCGGGCTGCTTCATGTGTTTTTTTTGCACTTTTTATTCAGGGTGCAGTTGGGTCCATTTGGTCTTGTAAACTGTGGTGTCTGTTCACATGGCATGCATTTTGATAGGCGGGCTGCCCAGCGCTGAGCTAATAGAAGGGTGTCACTACTAGGCTGTTAACCTGGATGCCGTGCATTGCCATAGTGTGCACAGCGCCACATACAAGTTTTTATTGTGCATCAATATACCAAGCAACCTCCCCCTCCATGTATTGGTGGGCTGTGGGCGGTGGTTTCATCGGTATTCTTGCACCTGTGTTGCCGTCTTAATTATATGGGTCCACTGCATTTGTCTGGAGGCCTGGATGGGTAAACCTCTCTGATTTTTTGCTGTTTTCTTCTCTTATGTTCACTAAATGCTACACCTGACCTGCCATTATGATTCTCCAGGTCATAATGAGTATATAGACAACAAACATGTTTAGGTTCTTTGTTATCTAAGTGGTGAAAAAAAATTCCAAACTTTGTTAACCCCTTACTGACCGCTGACAGGATAGTACATCAGCGGTCAGTATTCCTCGCTTTGAAGTGGGCCCGCCTCAAAGCAGCGACATGTCAGCTGTTTTAAACAGCTGACATGTGCCCGGAAAAGGCACTAGCGGAATCGTGACCCGCCCGTGCCTATTAACTAGTTAAATCCTGCTGTCAAATGCTGACATTGGGCATTTAACTAGAACTTCTGGCGCACGGCCGGAAATGAGTGCATCGCCGACCCCGTCACGTGATCGGGGGTCAGCGACGCATTGCCATAACTACCTGAGGTCTCCTCGAGACCTCTATGGTTGTTGATGACAGATTGCTATGAGCGCCACCCTGTGGTTGACACTCATAGCAATGCTGCTATTATACTACATAGAGGCAATCTGATCATTGAAGCATGCCAAAAGTAAAAAAAAAAAAAAGGGTTTAAAAATAAAAAAACCATAAAAGTTTAAATCACCCCCCTTTCGCCCCAATCAAAATAAAACAATAAAAAAATCAAACCTACACATATTTGGTATCGCCACATTCAGAATCGCCCGATCTATCAATAAAAAAAGGATTAATCCGATTGCTAAATGGCGTAGCGATAAAAAAAATCAAAACGCCAGAATTACTTTTTATTGGTCACCGCAACATTGAATTAAAATGCAATAATGGGCAATCAAAAGACCATATCTGCACAAACGTGGTATCATTAAGAACGTCATCTCGGCACGCAAAAGATAAGCCCTCACCCAACCCCAGATCACGAAAAATGGAGACACTACGGGTCTCGGAAAATGGTGCAATTATTTTTTTTTGCAAACTTCGGAATTTTTTTTCACCACTTAGATAAAAGAGAACCTAGACATGTCTGGTGTCTATGAACTCGTAATGACCTGGAGAATCATAATGGCAGGTTAGATTTAGCATTTAGTGGACCTAGCAAAAAATCTAAACAAAAAACAAATGTGGGATTGCACTTTTTTTTTGATATTTCACCACACTTGGAATTTTTTTCCCATTTTCAAGTACAAGACATGGTAAAACCAATGGTGTTGTTCAAAAGCAAAACTCGTCCCACAAAAAATAAGCCCTCACACGGCCATATTGATGGAAAAATAAAAAAGTTATGGCTCTGGAAAGAAGGGGAGCGAAAATCAAAAAAAGCTCCGGTCATTAAGGGGTTAAAAAAAGTTTGCACCATAATCCGATCCCCGTAGTATCTCCATTTTTCACGATCTCGGGTTTGGTGAGGACTTTTTTTTGCGCACTGAGTTGACGTTTTTAATGAAACCATTTTGATGCAGATATGTTCTTTTGATTGTCCGTTATTGCATTTTATAATAATACAGCCCAGCACGGTATAATACAACCCAGCATGTTATATAGCCCCCCCAGAATGGTATAATACAGCCCAGCATGATATATAGCCCCCCCAGAATGGTATAATACAGCCCAGCATGTTATATAGCCCCCCCAGAATGGTATAATACAGCCCAGCATGGTATATAGCCCCCCCAGAATGGTATAATACAGCCCAGCATGGTATAATACAGCCCAGCATGGTATCATACAGCCCAGCATGTTATATAGCCCCCCCAGAATGGTATAATACAGCCCAGCATGGTATATAGCCCCCCCAGAATGGTATAATACAGCCCAGCATGTTATATAGCCCCCCAGAATGGTATAATACAGCCCAGCATGGTATAATACAGCCCAGCATGTTATATAGCCCCCCCAGAATGGTATAATACAGCCCAGCATGGTATAATACAGCCCAGCATGGTATCATACAGCCCAGCATGTTATATAGCCCCCCCAGAATGGTATAATACAGCTCAGCATGGTATATAGCCCCCCCAGAATGGTATAATACAGCCCAGCATGTTATATAGCCCCCCAGAATGGTATAATACAGCCCAGCACGGTACAATACAGCCCAGCATGTTATATAGCCCCCCCAGAATGGTATAATACAGCCCAGCATGGTATAATACAGCCCAGCATGGTATCATACAGCCCAGCATGTTATATAGCCCCCCCAGAATGGTATAATACAGCTCAGCATGGTATATAGCCCCCCCAGAATGGTATAATACAGCCCAGCATGTTATATAGCCCCCCAGAATGGTATAATACAGCCCAGCATGGTATAATACAGCCCAGCACGGTATATAGCCCCCCCAGAATGGTATAATACAGCCCAGCATGGTATAATACAGCCTAGCACGGTATATAGCCCCCCCAGAATGGTATAATACAGCCCAGCATGGTATATAGCCCCCCCAGAATGGTATAATACAGCCCAGCATGTTATATAGCCCCCCCAGAATGGTATAATACAGCCCAGCATGGTATAATGCAGCCCAGCATGTTATATAGCCCCCCCAGAATGGTATAATACAGCCCAGCATGGTATATAGCCCCCCCAGAATGGTATAATACAGCCCAGCATGTTATATAGCCCCCCCCAGAATGGTATAATACAGCCCAGCATGGTATATAGCCCCCCCAGAATGGTATAATACAGCCCAGCATGTTATATAGCCCCCCCAGAATGGCATAATACAGCCCAGCATGTTATATAGCCCCCCCCCCAGAATGGTATAATACAGCCCAGCATGTTATATAGCCCCCCCAGAATGGAATAATACAGCCCAGCATGGTATATAGCCCCCCAGAATGGTATAATACAGCCCAGCATGGTATAATACAGCCCAGCATGTTATATAGCCCCCCCCCCAGAATGGCATAATACAGCCCAGCATGGTATATAGCCCCCCAGAATGGTATAATACAGCCCAGCATGTTATATAGCCCCCCCAGAATGGAATAATACAGCCCAGCATGGTATATAGCCCCCCCAGAATGGTATAATACAGCCCAGCATGTTATATAGCCCCCACAGAATGGAATAATACAGCTCAGCATGTTATATAGCCCCCCCAGAATGGAATAATACAGCCCAGCATGGTATATAGCCCCCCAGAATGGTGTAATACAGTCCAGCACGGTATAATACGGCCCAGCATGGTATATAGCCCCCCAGCATGGTATGATATAGCCGAGCATGGTATATAGCCCCCCAACATGGTATAATACAGGCCAGAATGGTATAATACATCCCAGCATGTTATATAGCCCCCCCAGAATGGAATAATACAGCCCAGCATGGTATATAGCCCCCCAGAATGGTATAATACAGCCCAGAATGGTATAATACAGCCCAGCATGTTATATAGCCCCCCCCAGAATGGAATAATACAGCCCAGCATGGTATATAGCCCCCCCAGAATGGTATAATACAGCCCAGCATGTTATATAGCCCCCCCAGAATGGAATAATACAGCTCAGCATGTTATATAGCCCCCCCAGAATGGAATAATACAGCCCAGCATGGTATATAGCCCCCCAGAATGGTGTAATACAGTCCAGCACGGTATAATACGGCCCAGCATGGTATATAGCCCCCCCAGCATGGTATGATATAGCCGAGCATGGTATATAGCCCCCCAACATGGTATAATACAGGCCAGCATGGTATATAGAACCCCCAGAGTGCCCCCACAGTCCAGTACTCACACTGATTTAAAAAAAAACTCCTCACCCTCTCCTCGTACCCGCGCTGCTGGCTGCTCCTGTCTCCTCCTGCTCTGTCTGGCACACAGTGAGAGCGCAATGACGTCATCGCGCCCCCGCTGTGTCAGAGGCAGAGCGGGGAATGATGGGAGAGGGAGCGTCAGCTCACACTCTCTCCTCCATCATTGCCTCCTTCAATGCGGCGGTGGGAGTCGGTGCCGGGGGCAGGCGGGCCCCCCTCCCTCACAGGGGCCCCATAGCGGCTGTGTGATGTGCCGCTGGCTGGGGGCCCCTGGGGGAGCGGGGGCCCTAGGCAGCTGCCTGGTCTGCCTGCCCCTAACGCCGGCCCTGGCTGGGAGAAGTCCATAGCATGTTTCATTTACAGTGTCTTATAAAAGTATTCAAACCTGTGAACTGTTCCACATTATTTCACATTACAACCACAAGCTTAGATGTATTTTACTTGGATTTTATGTGATACTAACACAAAGTAACAAGTACTGGTGATGTATAACGAAATGATAGACAGTTTTCTAATTCTAGTTAAAAAAAAATATAAATCTGAAAATTGTGACGTGCCTTTGTATTCAGCCCCCCAGTAGTCTGATACCCCTAAATATAATCCTGGGTGAACAACTGCCTCCGGAAGTCACATACAGCTCTGGCAAAAATTAAGAGACCACTGCAAAATTTTTAGTTTGTCTGATTTTTCTATTTATAGGTATATTTTTGAGTAAAATGTAAATTGCTCTTTTATTCTATAAATTACTGACAACATGTCTCCGAAATTTAAAGCTAAAAATTTTGTATTTATTTGCAGCAAATGAGAAATAATAAAAAAGAAACAGTGCTTTCAGACCTCAAATAATGCTAAGAAAACAAGTTCATAATCATTTAGAAACAACAATATTAATGTTTTAACTCAGGAAGAGTTCAGAAATCAATATTTTGTGGAATAACCATGATTGTTAATCACAGCTTTCATGCGTCTTGGCTGCTTTCCACCAGTCTTTCACACTGCTTTTGGGTGACCTTATGTCACTCCTGGTACAAAAATGTAAGTAGTTCTTCTTTGTTTGATGGCTTGTGACAATCCATCTTCCTCTTGATTACATTCCAGAGGTTTTCAATGGGGTTCAGGTCTGGAGATTGGGCTGGCCATGACAGGGATTTGATGTGGTGGTCCTTCATCCACACATTGATTGACCTAGCTGTGTGGCATGGCGCATTGTCCTGCTGGAAAAAACAGTCCTCAGAGTTCAGGAACATTGCCTGAACAGAAGGAATCAACTGTTTTTCCAGGATAACCTTGTATGCGGCTTGATTCATACGTCCTTGGCAAAGATTAACCTGCCCAATTCCAGCCTTGCTGAAGCATCCCCAGATCATCACCGATCCTCCACCAAATTTCACAGTGGGTGCAAGACACTGTGGCTTGTACACCTCTCCAGGTCTCCGTCTAACCATTAGACAACCAGGTGTTGGGCAAAGCTGAAAATTAGTCTCATCAGAGAAGATTACCTTACTCCGGTCCTCTATGGTCCAATTCTTATGGTCTTTGGCAAACTTCAGCCTTGCTCTCCTGTGCTTCCCATTGATGAAAGGCTTTTTTCTAGCTTTACATGACTTGAAATTAGTAAATTGAGTCCACCCATGTGTAATTTACTCTCAGTATAACTACAGCTGTTCTATGAAAGCCTCAGAGGTTTGTGTGAGAACATTAGGGACCAAACTGCATCATGAAAGCCAAGGGAGGCCAGGGATAAAGTTGTAAAGAGTAAAGCAGGGTTGGGTTATAAAAAAAATTGCCCAAGCTCTGAATATTTCACAAAGAACTGTTTAATCTATCATCCAAAAATGGCAGAACTGCAAACCTACCAAGAAATGGCTGTCCACCTAAATTAACATCCCAAGCAAGCAGAGAACTAATTAAGCAGGTAAGAGGTTCATGGTCACTCCAGAGATGTTGCAGAGATCAACAGTTCACGTGAGAGAATCTGTCCATAGGAAACTATTAGTCATACATTCCACGAATCTGGCCTTTATGGAGGAGTGGCAAGAAGAAAGACATTTTTTAAACCAAACCATGAGAAGTCCCATTTACAGTTTACAAAAAGTTATGTAGGGGACACAGCGAGCATGTGGAAGAAGTTGCTCTGGTCAGATGAGACCAAAATAGAACTTTTTAGACTAAATGCAAAACACTGTGTATGGCGGAAATCTAATACTACACATCACCCTAAACACACCATCCCCACCATAATACATAGTGGGGGATACATCATACTGTGGGGAGGCTTTTCTCCAGCAGGGACAGGAAAGCTGGTCAGAGGTAATGGCAAGATAGATGGAGTTAAATACAGGCCAATACCGAAGAAAAACCTATTAGAGGCTGCAAAAGACTTGAGACTGGGGCTTAGGTTCACCTTCCAGCAGAACAACGACCCCAAACATCCTGCCAGAGCTAGAAGAAGGGGAAAAATGTCACGTCTAGATGTGCAAAGCTGGTAGAGACAGACCCAAAAGACTTGCAGCAGTAATTGCAGCAAAAGTATGAACTCGGTGGGCTGAATATAATGCACCTCACAATTTTCAGACTTATATTTTTAAAATATTTAGAAAACCCTATATCATTTCCTTTCCAATTTACAAATACTTGCTAGTTTGTGTTGATAGATCACATAAAATCCCAATAAAAACATTTTAAGTTTGTGGGTATAAAAAATGTGGAAACGTTCATGGGGTATAAATACTTTTTCATACTTTTTGTATCATGACTTTAACCACCTTAACCTAAGGACTGTGTATTTCTTCCTCTCCGCCTTGGCCCACAGGAAACAATATAGCTCACCATACCAGTACTGGTGGCAGATGTGATGCACCTGCAGATGATTCAATATTTTCACTACTTTACCGTCCATCCTCATACGATGTAAAATGTTTTATAAAAAATCATACTAAAATAACGTAAAATATATTACGTGCAGGGAAACTCCCATTGGAACCATTTTTCTTCCTCTCGCAAAATCTCCTGCCATGTTTTCCACTGTTTAAGGTCTCCAGTTCCTCATAAAAATCTGAATTGTGTTTTCCCCAATAAATCACGCGCCGAGGTTCTCAAGTTTATTTTGATAGAGTAAAATTTCTTGACTCCATAAATATCTTGAAAAATAAAGCAATTTTATAAACTGCCGGTGGAAATCTGGTGGGTGAGTTGGAGGAGAGATTCTTATGATTGGCAGGGAGTAAAACGCTACTAAAGAAAAAAAAATGCCTGGAATAGCTGGAGCCAGGCGCCATGGCATACTGCTACCATTAGTAATAATGGAATCAGATCACTAAGTATCAGCGCGGTTTTATTATTTATTTTAACACTTTTGGAAGTAGGAAAAAAAATGTTCGCCAAGAAATCAAAGCTATTTCCTGGAAAGGGTTAGAACAGGATAAGCAGAAGGCAAGGAAAAAAAAACTTTTTTCGTGCAAACCCAAACTTTACTCAGTGCCTCGTTGGCACTGGAACTATAAGAATTGTTAGGGATGCCGTTACCAATAGACGTGTCGAGAGAATGACGGAAATGGGAATAAGATCTAGCGCCAATGTGGAAAATACAGTTGTATATGTCTTCATTAAAAAAACCATGCCAGCTTACGCGTTTCAAACCAAGGACTCCATCATATTCACATTCAACAGGGACAGGGTTCAGCTTCGGCACGCTTACTTGTTTTTGATGACACAGAAAGCCGCATTGCTCTTCATGGAGCAATTCTATAGCGACTTCCCACAAGTGTCTAACGGCATTGAAAGCCCATGAAGCTTTTCCATCCTTGGACCACTTCTTGTAGGTACTAGCCACTGTGTACACTCAAAAAGACCCTCCGTTTTGGAGATACTCTGACCTACAATTTGATCCCTATCAAAGTTGCTCAGATCCTTACGTGTGCCCATTTTTTCCTGCTTCTAACACATCAACAAACAACAAACTGTTCACCTCCTGCCTCTTCTATCCCATCTCTTGACTAGTGTCATGGTCAGAAGATAATCGATGTTATTCACTTCTCCTATCAGTGGATTTAATGTTATGTGCTGGCTGTGGTGGTGGCACAATATCTGAGTATTTAGGTAGCTGGGGGCCTCGCTTTTAGGGCATCATTCTGCTCTGTGAGGCACCAGATCTGCTCTGCTCTGCTACATTGCTGGACTCTGCTATAAAATTTCTGTAAGTAACATAGTTATTAAGAATGAAGGGAGACTTTAAGTCCATCTAGTTCAACCCATATCCTATCCTAACTTGCCCTAACATGTTGATCCAGTCACGGGACTTACTCTGTTAATTTGTTCGGCTCTTCTACATCAGCACCATGAGTCTCCTGGTCAACTCAAATCTTTTACTCATTACTATAAGACAGCTAACCTACTCTACTCTGCTACATTGCTGGGTTCGGCTACATAATTACCATACACCTGCCCTACTGAACCCTGCCATACAGCTACCATATGTCTCCTGACCTACTCAATTCTGTCACAGAGCTACTAGAAGTCTCTGTCCTGATCTACTCAATTCTGCTACATCACTGGGCTCTGCTACATCTCTACAGTGAGTCTACTGAGGCACCCGGCTCTACTACATCACGAGTCTATGCTAAATCGCTGTATAATTGCTATTCAGTGCTATGTGATGTACTCCGCTCTGCCAAACCTACAAGTCTTCTCTACCCCGCTTCATCGGTTTCCCCTCACTGAGTTTTCAGCTCTTCCTTGTGATCTCTTATTTGTCACTTTCAGCTGTCGTCCAGCCATTACTGTCTCCATTGCTCATTCCAGTGGATCTCGTTGCACTAATGTCATATCTCTGTGCTGTACTCATCCGGTCCATGGGCCTTGAGAAGCCACATAAGTCCCAGTGCACTGAGTTCCCCCTAATGGTGTCTGGACTCTGGCAGAACTGTGTAACTAGAGCTATAAGAAAGGGAGCCGGGATTTGCAGCTGTGTCAGATAAACATCACTCTGATCACTATTATAGTTACATTATAGTCCATTTCTTTGACATAAACATCCTCCCACAACACTTTACCTTTACAAACCACCAGGATCACTTGGTGTTACCCCATGTTACCATATATCCCCAAATTTCAAGACAGGTCATATATTGGGCTTAAGGAGCATTTTGCTATCTCCACCTTGGACACCAATGTGTTTGGTCCTTATGAGAAAAGTAGGTTACTATTTGCCTACATCATACTGTCCAATTGTCCCAAAATATCTGTGAGACTCCTGTAAAAAGGGAAAAGTTCTTAAACTTATGGAGGATTTGGCAAATTTTCTTGCACCAAACAAAGTCTTGGAGCGCATGGAACAGGCGTGGATGGACCCGGTTGACAAAAAAGCGCCTGGTTTTAATATGGGAATAACGTATTTATTATTCTTGCTTATATAGTGCCATTAATTCCACAGCGCTTTACAGACATCATCATTGTCCCCATTGGGGGTCATAAATCAGTATATCTTTGAAGTCTGGGAGGAAACCGAGAAAGAGAATTTTTTTCTTTTCATAGCAGTTTGGGAGTCCATTATTTTCAATGGGGTTCGGGCTTTGGTGGAAGTTCGGGTAGTGTTCTGGTACCGAATTAAACTTTTTAAAAAGTTTGGGTCAGGTATCAGAACCCAAACTTCCTCCGGTCCATCCATCCCTACTAAGAATCCTTCGGCGAGTTCGTTGATTGGCTGCAGCAGGCAGGTGACAAGAACAGCACGTCATCCGAGAAACATCTAGCCACCTGACCTCTGCAGCCAATCACAGGCTTTATTGGACCTGTAACTTCAGGCATCACTTCCAAAGCCAGGACAGAACACCAGTGCAGCCTGTGCCTGGTCCACAGAGCTGCTGATAAGTGATTATGCCTTAGTTTTTTTACTTTAAGAGAACGAAAGTAAAAAAAATCTTTGCGTTGGACAAACCCTTTAATCTCATTCAGAGTCCAACAATGCACAGGGAAACAAAAAAAGTCTGTAAAAACCAAGTGGCGCTAAATCTGTAATGAAACCTAAATTCAAAAGTTATTTTTCATCCAAAATGAATACATTTCCGTGAAAAAAATAAATAAATAAATTATATATATATATATATATATAAATATATATATAAATATATATATATACATACACTGTATATATACATGTGTGTCCAAGAATATATCCATAAGGTTATTCAAAAGGTGAGCAAAAACATTAGATATTAATAGACTTGATAAAAGCAACACATCGCCGCGTCGGTATAGTAGTAGAACTCTATGGACATCAGGAGCATTTCCTCTTATATGTAACTTATCTATGCCGAATATAGGGCCAAGTGTGACATATATATATATATATATATATATAAAAAGCCATCACCACCATCTAGTGGAGAAATGTTATAAATTGACATATTGTGGGGAAGGTTAATTTGAACCTAAACTTTCAGAAAACCTGATTTCATTTGATGAAAAAAAAATTATTTAAAGATTGTAATTTTTGTTGTATTACTTCCTAAAAATTACAAGCAACCAGGGCCAAGATAAGGTGTTTTGGTGCCCACTGGCAGATGAAAACAATGGTGTCCTCACCCTCCGATGAACCTTCAGCTTCCAAGTAAAGGAATAGAACAGAGACTGAGGTCAAGGTTACATATAGCATAATTCATTGTTTGGGAACCATTTACACAATTCACGAGCCAAATTCATCCCTGACACCCCATAATTTATATGTCAGACACAATGATGGTCAGGGAAACTAATTTAACTTATCTGTAATAGGGACAAATTAAGGTGTCCAATATTTGGCGGGTACCGTAATGGAAACTAAACAGACCCCATTATAGATAAATGGACAGGTACTGTATTATGGTTTTTACATCCGTCATGCGACAAATTCCAGTTGGCCACAAAACTGATGGTGGTTCTGGTGCCGTATTTCTGTACTGATGATGGTTATTGTGTTTTATTTCTGTATTGATCATGGTTCTGATGCTGTATTCATGTAGTGATGGTTGGTCTGGTGCTATATTTATGTACTACTGATGGCTCTGGTGATTGTATTCACGTAGTGATGATAATTCTGGTGCCGTGTTCATTCACGGAACCATCATCAGTACATTAACAAGAAACCAAAATCATCATCAGTATATAAATAGAACAACAGAGCCATCAACAGTACATTAATACAGAACTAGAACCATAATCAGCAAATAAATAGGTCACTAGTACCACCATCAGCACATGAATACATCACCAGAACCTCCATCAATACATTAATGAGTCGCAAGAACCTCAATCAGTAAATGAATACATCACGAGAATCACTGTAAATATATAAATACAACACCAGAACCATCATCAGTACAAGTATACATCACCAGAACAGCCACCAGTACATGAATATTGTACATCACCACGCTTCATACAGCAATCAATTGTAATAATAAGTCAGGCCCATATACATTTGTATCTCATGAACCTGCAACTCCCAGAATGTCTTTACCAATGATAAGGTGATGCTGGGAGTTGTTGTTATCAGTGTTTATCAGACTGCAGACCATACAGGAACCACAGCACTGATGAGACATAGTCAGTATCAACAAACATTTGCATCCAGGTACCTTACAGGTTATATCTTCTCTGAGTCTTTCCTTTCTTTTCATCTCTATCTTTTGTGGCACCCCTGAGGCTCAGTTGCCACAGAGGTACTGCACCTCCTCCTAAGGTGTGGTGCCCCACCATCCAGGTAAGCTGGGGGCTCCTGACCACGCTCCAACACTCGCACCCCACACAATAGAGTAGTTCAGCAAAACCACATTGCGGCTCCTTGCTTAGAGAGAAGCAGAGCACCTTTGGTGGTTCTCTACTTGGAACACTAGACGTGCTGGGAGGTGGCTGGAGTTGAGAATACATAAAAGAGTGGGATGGTTTAGGATTACAGGTCAGTCAGTGAGTGAGTCAGAAGGAGTAGGAGAGAGGAAGCCACTCGGAGAGGAGTGGGGATCCCTGGAAGAGGGATGGAGGAAGGAGTGCTGCAGCTGCCTCAGTGACCTGAGCCAGCTGGCATGGGAAAGGAAAGAAGGAGAAAGACATTGAACTGAAGCGTGAGCTACCATAGGAGAGAAAGACAAGTACTGAACGTAAGAGTAAAAGGGAACACAGAGGATGTGGGTTAGAGGAAGAACCCTGCCTAGAAGTTCTAAGCGCAAGGCCAGGGCCCGGTCCCCGAGGTTGTATGGACACGAATGGTTCTGCAGCAGAAACCGGCGGAGTAGTGGGCTGTAAATGCACTACTCCCATCTAAGACTTGAGGGCACAACAGCAACACGGATAGAGAGCCAGGACTTAGGAGTAGAGAGTCCCCGAAGCAGGCTACAGCTGTCTGCTGTACAAGTAGAGTTCTTGGGAACATCTGTCAGGAGGAACTCCAGTGTAACACAGTACTAGGAGATCTTCACACTTAAAGGCGCTATAGAGGAGACGTTCAGAAAAAGGCACCTAAGTTGGCGGAGCATGGAAGGGAGCCTGTCATCTTGCCTGGGGGTTGACTGAGTCCCTGACCCGGAGGATTCGGCACAGAAGCGGGCACTACAGACTGTGAGTAAAGCTTTGGAACTACATGCCCTGGTGTCCTCCATTCCTTCCTGTGTCCATCCGCCTGGCACTGCTACATCCCCTGCGCCAAACACTACACCATCTAAGTGTCTCCACATCTACACTGCCCTGGGACAACAGCCCTGCCTGTGGAGGACTATAACATCATTGCTGCACCACACCATCTGTCCCAGAGGATCTGTCTGCAGCGTCGGCTTAACATCTCCCTTGCCGAACACCACAGGTGGCGTCACAAACTATTCAACTACATTCTACCATTCACAACATCTTCCTATTACTTGGGCGCCCAGGGCCACGGTCCGGGTCACCGCTGCTGTGACACATCCCACTGATACTGGCCCGGTACCGAGTACCCCACTGCCCTGGGAGGGCGACCCACTTTTCCAGATGCCACAATGCCTTTTCATGTACACAGCTCTTCTCTCCAGATTCCCTATTCTCCAGTCTTCTGCAGCACAATGCCCTTAAAAATAATATTGTTATTAAAATGCCCTTAGCATAAAAACATTTGTCTATATTATGATCTAAATAAGCCTTCTATGGTAAATGGCCCCCACTTTCCATGTTATGATCTATAACCACCTCAATTACTGCCATTATCAGCTATAACCACCACACCGTCCACCCTTACGAACCACAGCCTGTTCCATGGTTGTCCCCTCCCCACAATCTATATCTCCACATTGTCCCCCTGCCATGCTAACTTATCTTCTTAATGAGTTCCCTTTTCACACTATGCCCCCATACTGCACACCACGTTGTCTTCTCCAAACTGTACTTCCCCTACATGGTATGGTCACTACAGCCGCCCATACAGTATGATATCCACAATTGACCTTCAATATACAAAATTATCCAACATAGCCGTCCATGCCGTATGATGTCCATCAAAGCCCCCAAATATACAGCATGAATTCCACCACAGCCCCTTGTACAGTGTAATGTCCTCAACATCCCCCAATACAGTATGGTCACCACAGGCCCCTTTACAGTATGATGTTTACACAGCCACGTATATAGTATGATCCCCCATGTAAGTCCACACAGCCAGTTGCATGTATGTCCTCACAGTCAGCCCAATGTATGTCACTATATCCAGATCTATCTATGTGCCCACAGTCAGTCCCATGTATTTCCTAACAGTCAGCCCGACATATGGCCCCACAGCCAGCCCCACGTATGTCCCCACAGCCAGCCCCTCTTATGTCCCCACAGCCAGCCACTCGATTGTCCCAACAGCGAGCCCCTCATATGTACAGCAGTGGCCGTTGGATGCCATGATGGCGTCACTGCATCGCATCATCTCATGTCCTCTGCGTGCACCATCTCCACAGGCCGGAAGTGACCTGTGTTCTGCTGGAGTTCCTGGAGGAGCAGGGGGCTGATTACAGCTCCACTTCTCCTATGCTGGTGGCGCCCACATCGCTTCAATTGTATCAACGTCTTATAGACGTGAATACAATGTGATGAAATCAAATGAGGGCGCAATAATAAGAAAATGTAAGACATACAAGACCACTGATAATCTCCCTCGATCTGGGGCTCCACGCAAGATCTCACCCCATGGGGTCAAAATGATCTCAAGAACGGTAAGCAAAAATCCCAGAACCACACATGGGGACCTAGTGAATGACCTGTATAGAGCTGGGACCACCGTAACAAAGGCTACCACCAGCAACACACTACGCCGCCAGTGACTCAGATATTGCAGTGCCAGACATGTCCCCATGCTTAAGCCAGTACATGTCCGGGCCCATCTGAAGTTTGATAGAGAGTTTTGGATTATCCAGAAGACTGTTGGGAGAATATCAGATGGTCTGATGAAACCAAAGTAGAAATGTTTGATAGAAACAAAACTTGTTGTGTTTGTAGGAGACAGAATGCTGAGTTGCATTCAAAGAACACCATACCTACTGTGAAGCATGGTGGTGGCAACATCATGCTTTGGGGCTGTTTCTCTGCTGCAAAGGGACCAGGATGACTGATCCGTGGTCATGAAAGAATGAATGGGGCCATGTATTGTTAGATTTTGAGTGCAAACTTCCTTCCATCAGCAAGGGCATTGAAGATGAAACATGGATAGGTCATTCAGCATGATAATGATCCCAAGCACACCGCCAGGGCAATGAAGGAGTGGCTTCGTAAGAAACTTATGAACGTCCTGGAGTGGCCTAGCCAGTCTCCAGATCTCAACCCCATAGAAAACCTTTAGAGGGATTTGAAAGTCTGTGTTGCCCAGAGACAGGCCCAAAACATCACTGCTCTAGAGGAGATCTTCATGGAGGAATGGGCCAACATACCACCAACAGTGTGTGCCAACCTTGTGAAGACTTACAGAAAATGTTTGAGCTCTGTCATTGAAAACAAAGGATATATAACGAAATATTTAGAGGAACTTTTGTTAATAACCAAATACTTATTTTCCACCATAATTTGCTAAATAAATCTTACCAAATCAAACAAGGTGATTTTCTGGATTTGTTTTCTCATTTTGACTCTCATAGTTGTGGTCTACCTATGATGTCAATTACAGGCCTATCTCATCTTTTTATGTGGGAAAAGTGGGAAAACTTGCACAATTGGTGGCTAAATACTATTTTCCCCCACTGTATTTATCACTTATCCTGTACACTTGGTGCTACTTTAAAACCACAGATTTTCTGCAGACAAAAACAGCAGTAAAAACTGCAGCGTAAACACGAAACATCAATGAAAAGGAATGGCACATATATGTGTTGCAATGCTCTTATGGTGTACACAAAATGAATGGGGCTGTAAGGGTACAATAGATTTCAGAAAGGCTGTAAGGGTACAATAGATTTCAGAAAGGCAGATTTTAAGGGATTCAGAAAGAGAATTGGAGGGATCCAATGGCTGGATATCCTTAAAGACAAAAATGTCCAGGAAGGATGGGAAATCTTGAAAAATGAAATTCTCAAAGCACAATTGTTAACAATTCCGAAAAGAGGGAAGAATAGGAAGCATTTAAGGAAGCCAGGATGGATGAACACAGAACTTAAGCACATGCTAAAAAGGAAGAAAAAAATGTTTATAAAATGGAAAGAGGGAGGCATATCTAAAGAAGAATATAATGCTGTCTGCAGAACCTGCAGGGCACAAATCAGATTAGCTAAAGCTGACAATGAATTGAGGCTTGCAAGAGATGTCAAAAGCAATAATAAAGGATTTTGGGGATATGTCAAAAGTAAAAGAAAAGTCAAAGATGCTATAGGATTTTTACAGGATGAAAATGATGAAATGGTAAGACAGGATGTTGAGAAGGCCGAACTTTTAAATTCCTATTTTGCATCTGTTTTCTCTCAGAAAGGAAATGTGACATCAACTGTTCTTCACTGTCCTATTAAGGGAATAGAAGAATCCAGGATATCTATAAACAGAAAGATAGTGAGGAAACACTTAGCTAACCTAAATGAATTCAAGTCTCCAGGTCCAGATGAATTACACCCCAGAGTACTGAAGGAGATAGCAGAAGAAATTTTTGAACCCCTCTCCATAATCTTTGAAAATTCTTGGAGAACAGGAGAAGTCCCAGAAGACTGGAGAAGAGCAAATGTTGTTCCTATCTTCAAAAAGGGGAAGAAGGTGGACCCAGGCAACTATAGGCCGGTGAGTCTGACTTCTATACCAGGAAAGATCTTTGAACAAATTATTAAAGAACATGTATGTCAGTACCTGGATAAGAATGAAGTGATTAAACAGAGTCAGCATAGGTTTGTAACTAGTAAGTCATGTCAGACTAACTTAATTTCCTTCTATGATGGAATCACTGATTGGGTGGATCAAGGAAATGCTGTAGATATAGTATATATTGACTTCAGCAAAGCATTTGACAAAGTATCTCATACAATCCTTATTGAAAAAATTACTAAGTATGGAATGGACAAGGCAACTGTTAGGTGGATTCATAACTGGCTTAGTGATCGGACCCAAAGAGTGGTCGTAAATGGCTGCACATCCAGTTGGAAGAATGTCTCAAGTGGGGTACCACAGGGCTCTGTCCTGGGCCCTGTATTGTTCAACATCTTTATCAACGATTTAGATGAAGGAATTGAGGGTAAGCTGATTAAATTTGCTGATGACACAAAGCTAGGAGGGATAGCTAATACTAGAGAAGAGAGAGAGAGGATTCAAAAAGATATAAATAAACTGGAGAAGTGGGCAGCAACTAACAGAATGGTTTTTAACAGGGAAAAATGCAAAGTACTACATCTGGGCAATAAAAATGAAGAAAGCATATACAGAATGGGAGGAATAGGCCTAAGCAACAGCACATGTGAAAAAGACTTGGGTATACTAATAGATCACAGACTGAATATGAGTCAACAGTGTGATGCAGCAGCAAAAAAAGCAAATGCAATTCTAGGATGTATTAACAGAAGCATACAGTATAGATCACGTGAAGTCATTATTTCCCTCTACTCCTCTTTGGTCAGACCTCATCTGGAATATTGTGTCCAGTTTTGGGCACCACATTTTAAAAAAGACGTCAACAAACTGGAGCAAGTTCAGAAAAGAGCGACCAGAATGGTGACTGGTCTGCAAACCCTGTCTTATGAGGAAAGGATGCAGGATTTGGGATTGTTTAGTTTGCAAAAGAGAAGACTGAGAGGAGACTTAATAGCTGTCTACAAATATCTAAAGGGCTGTCACATTGTAGAAGGATCAACTTTATTCTCATTTGCACAAGGAAAGACTAGAAGCAATGGGATGAAACTGAATGGGAGGAGACACAGATTAGACATTAGAAAAAACTTTTTGACAGTTAGAGTGATCAATGAGTGGAACAAGCTGCCACGAGAAGTGGTGAGTCAGCATGGGTTTGTAACTAGTAAGTCATGTCAGACTAACTTAATTTCCTTCTATGACGGAATCACTGATTGGGTGGATCAAGGAAATGCTGTAGATATAGTATATCTTGACTTCAGCAAAGCATTTGACAAAGTATCTCATACAATCCTTATTGAAAAAATTACTAAGTATGGAATGGACAAGGCAACTGTTAGGTGGATTCATAACTGGCTTAGTGATCGGACCCAAAGAGTGGTCGTAAATGGCTGCACATCCAGTTGGAAGAATGTCTCAAGTGGGGTACCACAGGGCTCTGTCCTGGGCCCTGTATTGTTCAACATCTTTATCAACGATTTAGATGAAGGAATTGAGGGTAAGCTGATTAAATTTGCTGATGACACAAAGGTAGGAGGGATAGCTAATACTAGAGAAGAGAGAGCGAGGATTCAAAAAGATATAAATAAACTGGAGAAGTGGGCAGCAACTAACAGAATGGTTTTTAACAGGGAAAAATGCAAAGTACTACATCTGGGCAATAAAAATGAAGAAAGCATATACAGAATGGGAGGAATAGGCCTAAGCAACAGCACATGTGAAAAAGACTTGGGTATACTAATAGATCACAGGCTGAATATGAGTCAACAGTGTGATGCAGCAGCAAAAAAAGCAAATGCAATTCTAGGATGTATTAACAGAAGCATACAGTATAGATCACGTGAAGTCATTATTTCCCTCTACTCCTCTTTGGTCAGACCTCATCTGGAATATTGTGTCCAGTTTTGGGCACCACATTTTAAAAAAGACATCAACAAACTGGAGCAAGTTCAGAAAAGAGCGACCAGAATGGTGACCGGTCTGCAAACCCTGTCTTATGAGGAAAGGTTGCAGGATTTGGGATTGTTTAGTTTGCAAAAGAGAAGACTGAGAGGAGACTTAATAGCTGTCTACAAATATCTAAAGGGCTGTCACATTGTAGAAGGATCAACTTTATTCTCATTTGCACAAGGAAAGACTAGAAGCAATGGGATGAAACTGAATGGGAGGAGACACAGATTAGACATTAGAAAAAACTTTTTGACAGTTAGAGTGATCAATGAGTGGAACAAGCTGCCACGAGAAGTGGTGAGTCAGCATGGGTTTGTAACTAGTAAGTCATGTCAGACTAACTTAATTTCCTTCTATGACGGAATCACTGATTGGGTGGATCAAGGAAATGCTGTAGATATAGTATATCTTGACTTCAGCAAAGCATTTGACAAAGTATCTCATACAATCCTTATTGAAAAAATTACTAAGTATGGAATGGACAAGGCAACTGTTAGGTGGATTCATAACTGGCTTAGTGATCGGACCCAAAGAGTGGTCGTAAATGGCTGCACATCCAGTTGGAAGAATGTCTCAAGTGGGGTACCACAGGGCTCTGTCCTGGGCCCTGTATTGTTCAACATCTTTATCAACGATTTAGATGAAGGAATTGAGGGTAAGCTGATTAAATTTGCTGATGACACAAAGCTAGGAGGGATAGCTAATACTAGAGAAGAGAGAGCGAGGATTCAAAAAGATATAAATAAACTGGAGAAGTGGGCAGCAACTAACAGAATGGTTTTTAACAGGGAAAAATGCAAAGTACTACATCTGGGCAATAAAAATGAAGAAAGCATATACAGAATGGGAGGAATAGGCCTAAGCAACAGCACATGTGAAAAAGACTTGGGTATACTAATAGATCACAGGCTGAATATGAGTCAACAGTGTGATGCAGCAGCAAAAAAAGCAAATGCAATTCTAGGATGTATTAACAGAAGCATACAGTATAGATCACGTGAAGTCATTATTTCCCTCTACTCCTCTTTGGTCAGACCTCATCTGGAATATTGTGTCCAGTTTTGGGCACCACATTTTAAAAAAGACATCAACAAACTGGAGCAAGTTCAGAAAAGAGCGACCAGAATGGTGACCGGTCTGCAAACCCTGTCTTATGAGGAAAGGTTGCAGGATTTGGGATTGTTTAGTTTGCAAAAGAGAAGACTGAGAGGAGACTTAATAGCTGTCTACAAATATCTAAAGGGCTGTCACATTGTAGAAGGATCAACTTTATTCTCATTTGCACAAGGAAAGACTAGAAGCAATGGGATGAATCTGAATGGGAGGAGACACAGATTAGACATTAGAAAAAACTTTTTGACAGTTAGAGTGATCAATGAGTGGAACAAGCTGCCACGAGAAGTGGTGAGTTCTCCTTCAATGGATGTCTTCAAACAGAGGCTGGACAGACATCTGACTGGGATGATTTAGCGAATCCTGCTTTGAGCAGGGGGTTGGACCAGATGGCCCAGGAGGTCCCTTCCAACTCTACGATTCTATGATTCTAGGCACATGCCCCAGAGGGAAATACAGTGCACCACATATATTTTGCCATATAGAGTGGATACGAGTCTGCCTTCCCCTAAGGAACATAGCGCAGGAATAGAATAGAAATTTTGCTTTTGGCTAATTAAAAATTGTCCCATTGTGGGTTGACACCCCCCCTCAATGACACAAAATCTACCAATATGAAGTTACATCCGGTTCCTGATATTTCAGCTCTCCATCATGGAGATCGGACGGAGACATGATCTGGACAAAGCAAGCAAAGTAATCAGTGCACAAGACCCCAATTTACTTTTGTTAACTTGTCTATGTAGTAAGCTTGGTTCTGTTCCCTTATCTGTGTAGTAAATTGTTTCTGTATCTATGTAGTTAGTGTTGAATCTTTGGTGAAGATATTCCTATATATAGCCTATATTCCTATATATAGAGGGAGAGAGTGCAATATCTCCAAAAGTTATTTTTGTTTTTTTAATTCAGTTTGAGATCATAAAAAATACATAAATAAAACACCTCATTACAGGATCCATTCATTTGAATGGGAACAGAAGAGTCCTAGGATTTCTTCCATTTGCCTCCTTTCCAGCTGCATTCTCTGTTTCAAACGAAGTCTGTACTTTTTTTTTCCAGCCCAAAAAATGGTTAGCAAACCAAAGTTTAAAAAAAAAATAAAATCTATGGGAAACGGATTGTTATCCATTAACCGATCCATTCTTTTAGCACACCTCATGACCCTGACTTATGGATATGGGACGGACCCCCACTCCATCTTAAAACCACCATAACTACAGTAAACCTAGGCACTAGAATAAATACACAACACATTATTTTGGTTGTCAAAATGGCCACAGCTTTATTTAAATCACAGGATTAAAACAATCACAGTAGGAGTCAGGTGAAGTGCTAGTACATTGGGATTCACAAGTACTGTGATATCCCCAGCTGTCTGACATACAGAACCAGGACAGACAGCCATAAAGGGGCGGCACGCACTGGCTTGCCATTCAAGCAGAGCCAGTAAACTTTCAGGGCACCAATGACCCTATTATCCTCACTCCTGTGCTTAACCACTGTGCCCGCCCCTGATTGACGTTACCATTACAACGTCCTTGAGGCTGGCCACCAAAGCCGAGCCTGTTCACCACCATGAGGTTTTACATCCTCTATTAGTTAAAATGAGTCCACCTTAACTTGCCTGCAACTTCCACCTGACTCCTAAACCGCCACCAGAGAGGCCATTTGACACCTTAAATGGACTCGACCCCCATCAACCATGCCTAACAAAGCCGTCAACCATTTCTACATGCTATGGAAAGTCTGTGCACACAAGTAATAAAATTAAAATTCTAGAGCTCCGACGGATTAATTTTATCAATGCCATGCTACCAAGTTATGATCGATAATACGGTAACTACAGCAAAATAGCAGTTGCTAAACATCCTGCAATGAGGATCCCATAATGTGGAATGTGGAAAGTAAACCATAATTAAGGTCGTAGCCACAATCTGAATACCTGTATAATGACATCTGTCATGCCTCAAAAAACTATTATACCGCACGTATTGTAGCCAGCTCTAATAATTCACCAATTCACAGATTTTAGTTCTGGAAACCACCATTATTTACAGTAGCTATGCAGTAAAATTTCTCAAACCCACTTACTAGCACTACTAAAGTGATGAACATGTCAATAGAAAGATATTATTATAAATAGGGAGTAATTAAAAACAACCGACCATAAAATAACGTTCAGAATATCTGGAAGTAGTAATTAAATAAACCTAAAGCAGAAAAAGTCTACAAAGGCATTATTAATAAAACTGCCACGCCATTGTTAATTGTTTTTCATGCGCTTGATAACATTTACTGTTGACCTCTCCAACTGGGTCAAAGGCATTGGGAATAGGCATATTGCCCTTTGTGTTAATGCACTTGATTATTTTACCTTTAGCCACTCCCACTGGCTCAAGGGCACCGGGAGTAGGCATACTGCCCTTTGTGTTAATGCACTTGATTATACCCTTAGCCGCTCCCACCAGCTCAAGGGCATCGGGAATAGGCATATTGCTCTTCATGTTAATGCACTTGATTACTTTACCCTTAGTCACTCCCACTGACTCAAGGGCACACAGATTAGGTACATTGCTCTTCAGTTTCATGCACTAGATAACTGCATTGTCCAGATGACAACCTTGTTCTCTTCTCCCCTCAGCCGCTGTTCCTGGCTCAGAGGAGCCAATTTCTTCTGTAGGCATGCAAAATATGATTGCCATGACCCCAGGGACTTTACCCTAACAGGGTCCTATAAAATATATATGCTTCAGGAGACCAGGGGGCCATACCGTGATGGTCACCCCTCCATACCAGGGGGCCATACCCGAGATGGTTACCCCCTCCACACCATGGGGCCATACACGAGATGGTTACCCTCCACACCAGGGGGCCATACCTGAGATGATTACCCCTCAAAACCAGGGTGCCATACCTGAAATGGTTACCCTTCCAAACCTAGGGGGGTCAGCGGCCAGTTTATTAACAAATAACATAAACATTTACAATAAGTATTAAATACACAATCTTATATGACATGAGGGGAGGGTTCTTGGAGCCCCAAAAATTCTGGCAAAATACTTTGCAAAAACACAAGAACTTAAAAATCCACGTTACCCTCAGCCGTAAACCACCAGCTCGAGGGCACCAAACATCCTGTTCCGGGAAGTCCAACCACCAAAAGCTCCCGGGTAACACCCTGTCCAGAGCCGTAACCAAAAGCCAGATCCAGATTTTAACTTCCAATTCCTTTTCGCTGATTCAGCGTCAACTCCAATAACCCCAGCCCAGAGGTCCATACTTAATATGGTTACCCCTACTGACCAATTTATAAATAACTTCCAAGGACCAACTAAAAGAAAGACAGATAACTGTTTTGTTTTGTTTTTTTTTTATTTTAAATTCATGTTCTTATTAAAATAAACATAAAATAAACATCAAAGCATAAATAATATTAACACGCTTGGGGGAGTCCTTGAAGCTCCCAAATCTGGTGATTACCAAACATAAAATGTACCAACAATTACTCCCAGACGTTACCCCACTAGATCGGGAGCACCATAGCCACAAGGGTTGCAATGTTCACTTGAATTTCCTGGGGATCCGACAAACTCTTGCCGAAACTCCCCTCCACCTTTCACCAGGTCCAGAACCATATTGAATTCCAAAAGGAGGAAACCATATCCCAATGGATCCCCCAGACCATATTTAACCAACTTCAAGGACCCCTCCAACCGCACAAAATGTGGGATAAATGAGGGTGAAAACCATGCCGGTTTACAACCAAGGTATGCAACAGGTTAATAATGGAAAATATCCCATCGTAAGGTCCAGAAATAGACAGAGATGGGCAATGCTGTGTTATATGCTGTAACAATAAATGAGAAGCCGCCTGCTCCTCTACAGCAGTTACAGACTCTAATCACCAGCTGCACATAAATGGTAAGAGACATGTAGGTCTAATATAAGCTGCCTGCAGCCATAGGTGTGTGATAGAAAACTGCAAGTTCTGTATCCCAGTCACTCTACTACATACAATTACAATAGACGAGAGACAGGGCTGAAAACTGGGCCCATGATGTGTCCTCCAGAGCAATGTACAGCCTCACACTAGGAGTGCCCACTCACTGCCCGCCATGTGCTGAGTTATTACTGCCCACTCACTGCCCGCCATGTGCTGAGTTATTAGTGCCCACTCACTGCCCGCCATGTGCCGAGTTATTACTGCCCACTCACTGCCCGCCATGTGCTGAGTTATTACTGCCCACTCACTGCCCGCCATGTGCTGAGTTATTACTGCCCACTCAAATGTGCCGAGTTACTCCACGATTATTTATTTTACACATGATAAAACATAATCCATTCAGTCCTCTTCTATCCGCCATCTTAGGTAATATAAAATAAGCTCTAGGGGGTATACTCTGATCATGCAATATACGAGGGGAGGACTAAAAGCAGCAATAGCTACAGAAATCAAGCACTAAGCTGGAAGTCATGTCCAGATTAGAGTTGAGCGAAACGGGTCGAAAAATTTCAAAAGTCGCCGACTTTTGGCAAAGTCGGGTTTCATGAAACGAAACCCGACCCTAGGATGGGGTCGGCCACGAGGTCGGCGACTTACGCGCCAAAGTCGCGTTTCAAAAGTTTGTTTTGCGCTCTTTTTCAGCCAATCAGGATCCACGGACACTGTGGGCAACGTGATGACATAGGCAGGGGTCACCACCATCTTTCAGAAGGGCATGCAAGTGATTGGCTTGCTTTGGTGGGCGTCACAGGGGGTATAAAAGGGCGTGCACGCCGACCGCCATCTTACTTCTGCCGATCTCAGTATAGGGAGAGGTTGCTGCTGATTCTGTAGGGAGAGCGTTAGGCAGGGAAGAAGACAAAAAAACTGCTTCTGCTGCTAGCGATTTGGCCTGCACAACACACCAGTCACTGTGTGTGCAGTGCAAGGGGAGGCTATATAGTGGTGTATCAGTGGTGTTGGTTGTTGGGCTGCCTTCTAAGGCTTCCTGACATTCCTGCATTGCTGTTTACCCACTGCTCCGCAAACTGCTTTTTTAAAAGCAATCCCAATTTTTTTTTTTGTCCTGCTGAGAAGAAAAAAAAACTGCTTCTGCTGCTAGCAATTTGGCCTGCACAACACACCAGTCACTGTGTGTGCAGTGCAAGGGGAGGCTATATTGTGGTGTATCAGTGGTGTTGGTTGTTGGGCTGCCTTTTAAGGCTTCCTGACAGGCTGGCATTGCTGTTTACCCACTGCTCTGCAAACTGCTTTTTTAAAAGCAATCCAATCTCCCTTATCCTCTAGTCACTTTTGTCACAGCTGTGCCATCGAGCCTGTGACATAGCGCTCAGATATCAGTGGGCCTCACACAATCCAAAAGTGTCCAGTGTCCAAAAGTGTGTGCAGAGATTCAAAATCTCCCTTATCCTCTAGTCACTTTGGTCACAGCTGTGCCATCGAGCCTGTCACATAGCGCTCAGATATTCATTGGGCCTCACACAATCCAAAAGTGTCCAGTGTCCAAAAGTGTGTGCAGAGATTCAAAATCTCCCTTATCCTCTAGTCACTTTGGTCACAGCTGTGCCATCGAGCCTGTCACATAGCGCTCAGATATTCATTGGGCCTCACACAATCCAAAAGTGTCCAGTGTCCAAAAGTGTGTGCAGAGATTCAAAATCTCCCTTATCCTCTAGTCACTTTGGTCACAGCTGTGCCATCGAGCCTGTCACATAGCGCTCAGATATTCATTGGGCCTCACACAATCCAAAAGTGTCCAGTATCCAAAAGTGTGTGCAGAGATTCAAAATCTCCCTTATCCTCTAGTCACTTTGGTCACAGCTGTGCCATCGAGCCTGTCACATAGCGCTCAGATATCAGTGGGCCTCACACAATCCAAAAGTGTCCAGTGTCCACAAGTGTCTGCAGAAATTCAAAATCTCCCCTGTCCTATAGACACCTTGTACCTTGTTTTACATTACTATATAGTTTGTTGGATTTTGTCTACATTTCTACCAAAAATGAGGAAGGCTGGTGGAAGAGGCCGTGGAATTGGGCGGGGGTTGGCAGCAGGTAATGATGGTGTTGGTGGTGGATCTGATGGTAGTGGCAAGAGCAAAATAGGACCGAATGCAGGAGGTGTTGAGCCTGCGTCATCGTCTAGCTACATAAGGCCTCGAACGCTTAGTTTTCTAGGAGTTGGCAAACCGCTTTTAAAGCCAGAGCATCAGGAAAAAGTTTTGTCTTACATTGCTGACTCAGTCTCCAGCTCTATCGCCTCCTCTTCTTCAGTTGTAAAAAGTAAAAGCACTGAGTCGTCATTGGAGGCTCATGTTCATGAACCACACCTTTCCTTGTGTCCTTCACCCCAACCAAGATTGAAGGATGACGCAGGCCATACTACTGATTACTCCATGGAGCTGTTTTCACATACCATGCCTGGATTATCAAGTGAAATGGTGAATTACCCAGGCCAAGATGAATCTGACATGGAGTGCACTAATGCACAGCCACTGATGGATGATTCTGCTGGTACATTCACTCAGAGCACTACATTGTCCTCGCAGTGTACAGAGCCAGATTCTGACCCTGATGAGACTCAGGTGCCCCTTCCCGCACACTATACCACCATACACGGTGACACAGAGGAAGGTGCACATGACATAGAAGAGGAGGTGATGGATGACCCAGTTGTTGACCCAGATTGGCATCCATTGGGGGAAGAGGGTGCTGCTTCCAATAGCTCAGATGAGGAGCATCCACAGCAGACATCGACATCGCAACAGCTGTTATCTGGCAGGCCCGGAGCACTCCAAAGACAGGTTCCAAACATCAAAAGAGTTGCTGGACAGCTTGTCCAGAGGGTCAAAAGATCACAGCGTGCTAGGCCGCAAAATTTCTGCCAAAGTAGGAAGAGTGCAGTGTGGCACTTTTTTGAACAAAATCCTCATGATCAGGCCAAGGTTATCTGTAAGAAGTGCGCAAAGACCTTTAGCCGAGGGAAAAATCTGAAAAATTTGAATACCAGTTGCATGCTTAGACATTTAACCAGCAATGCACTTGCAAGCATGGACACAACACGAAACCTCAAGTGCCACATGTGCAACTGATCACAACGAAGGTAGTCAGCAACGCTACATTGTTTCCCCCACTGTAAGCCCACCGGTTAGCACAGCAGCAAATGTTGAGGTGTCGTTGCAAGGCCACAGCAGTCAGGGAATCCCACTGTTATATCAATGAAAGACTGATTCTAGGCCATCAGAAAGAACACCAACTCCATCACCATCATCAACCCTCTCTCAGTCCGCCCTGTCCACCGCTACTTCCACCATATGCAGCTCTCAAGTCCAGCTCACCCTCCCAGACACTATGAGTAGGTCAAGAAAGTACTCAGTCTCTCATCCGCGTACACTGGGTTTGAACGCCCACATTGCCAAACTAATCTCGTTTGAGATGATGCCCTTTCGGTTGGTGGAAAGCACAGCTTTCCGCGAACTCATGGCCTATGCAGTACCACGCTATGACCTACCCAGTCGCCACTTCTTCTCTCGCAAAGCCATCCCAGCCCTCCACCATCATGTGAAAGACCGCATTGTCCATGCACTCAAGCAGTCAGTGAGCGGAAAGGTGCACCTCACAACTGATGCATGGTCCAGTCGGCATGGCCAGGGCGGTTACGTGTCCATCACTGCGCACTGGGTTAATGTGGTGGATGCAGGGTCCACAGGGGACAGCGGTGGTGGGACAGTGCTGCCTAGCCCACGGTATAGGAAACAGTTGGCTGTAGGCGTTCGACCCTCCTCCTCCAGAAGAGAAAGCTCGTCCACAGAGCGCAGTCGTACGAGCACTCCATCTGCAGCTGCCACTGTTGCACACGATGTGTCCCCCTATCGAGCAGCTAGTGGAAAGCGTCAGCAGGCTGTGTTGCAGATGATGTGTTTGGGCAACAGACACACCGCCGAGGTGCTGGCCGAGTACTTGAAGCGACAAACTGAGTCATGGCTGGGCAGTGTACATCTTGAGGCAGGCAAGGTAGTTAGTGATAACGGCCGTAATTTTGTGGCAGCCATAGCCCTTTCAAAACTCAGCCATATACCTTGCTTGGCTCACACCTTGAACCTGGTGGTGCAGTGCTTCCTCAAAAATTATCCAGAGTTAACAGCCCTGCTCCAGAAGGTGCGAAGACTGTGCGCGCACATCCGCCGGTCGCCTGTACACTCCGTTCGTATGCAGAAGCTGCAGCGATTGCTCCACCTTCCCAACCACCGCCTCATTATCGACATTGCAACAAGGTGGAACTCCACCCTGCACATGGTGGAGCGGCTGTGCGAGCAGAGGCAGGCCATAATGCATTTGTGGGAGGATACACGGCCAGGCACTTTGAGAGCAGACATGGAGTTGACAGGTGTGCAGTGGTCGAAGCTGAAAGACCTCTGTAAAGTCCTTCAGTGTTTTGAGGAATGCACACGGCTGGTAAGCGCAGACGACGCCATCCTAAGCATGAGCATCCCACTTATGCGTCTGCTCATGCAAACTTTGACGCACCTTAAGGAGCAGGCGTCTGCAGCCAATGTTGATGAGGAGGAAGAGGAGGAGGGAATCCTTGATGACATTCAGCCATTGTCTGCTCAGGGACCTCTCCTGGACGAGGTGGAGGAAGAAGAGGAGGAGGAGGAGGATGATGGGGATGATTACTTAGGGGAGGAGGATGCATCTCGTGGGGCAAGTGAAAATGTTGGCGTGGCAAGGTCTGGTACAGGGTTTGTGCGTGACTGGAGGGATGTGGATTTGCCAGAAAGTGCTCCTCCAACCAGCACTCGCAGTGCATCATTGACACCGGGAACATTGGCCCACATGTCAGATTATGCCTTGCAGATCCTAAAAAGGGACCCACGCATTGCCAAAATGATGAACGATGACGACTACTGGTTAGCCAGCATCCTGGATCCACGCTATAAAGGCAAATTACAAAACATCATGCCACAGGAGAACCTTGACCTAATATTGGCTAATAAACAAGCAACTCTGGTAAATCGGTTGCTTGAGGCATTCCCAGCACACAGCAGCGGTGATGGTTCTCACACGAGCAGTACGGGCCGGGGGCAGCTTGGCAGAGGTGTTCGTGGTGCACACAGCAGAAGTGGCGTTGGAGACAGGGGTTTCATGACAATGTTGTGGACTGATTTTTCAAGTACCGCTCACACAACTGGTAATACTGCATCGATGGAAAGTGACAGGAGACAGCAGTTGTCAACTATGGTTACAAACTACTTTTCCTCCCATATCGATGTTCTCCCACACAGGTCATTCCCCTTTGACTATTGGGCCGCTAAACTGGACACCTGGCCTGAATTGGCACAATATGCCTTACAGGAGCTCGCTTGCCCAGCTGCAAGTGTGCTATCGGAAAGAGTCTTCAGTGCAGCTGGATCAATCCTGACAGAAAAAAGGACCCGTCTGTCAACCCAAAATGTGGATGATCTAACCTTCATTAAAATGAACCACGCATGGGTTTCCAAGGATTTTGTCCCACCTTCCTCTGATGACACATAGGGTGACAGAAAAATGGCTTGCTTTGGTCCACCTCTTCCTGGGACTTGACCTATTTCACCTTTTGCATCAGCTGAATGTCCAACATCAACATATGCCACTTTCTAAAACTCCCTAACTGTGCTGCCTCCCCCCCCATCGCCGGGGTCACCACCTAGCGCACGACACCGTGCGAGTGCCGTTGCCCTGGACAGGTGGGTAGGCCGACTCTTGGGCGCGGGCACTGGCACAGGGTCCCTCATAGTGCAATCAAGTGTCTCTGACGGTGGTGGTGCACACCCGCCGTCAGACACACCGCCGTACTATGAGGGGCCCAGTGCCAGTACCGATGCCCACGAGTGGGCCCCCCTTGCTTGGGCAGGGCCCCAGCATTTGCAATCTTTACCTCTCCCTGCTGCTCCGCTGTGTAGTCTGGGCTGTCAAATCCATACTGTGCCTGACACCGTCTGAGCCTGCCTCCTGATGTATAGACATATATTTTGAATGTGTACGCTATCCATACATGTTATCCGGGGAAACGGTACCCTTTCTAACCTTTGTGCAATCACGTGCAATCCATACTGGGCCTAACACCGTCTGAGCCTGCCTCCTGAGACATATATTTTGAATGTGTACGCTATCCATACATGTTATCCGGGGAAACGGTACCCTTTCTAACCTTTGTGCAATCACGTGCAATCCATACTGGGCCTAACACCGTCTGAGCCTGCCTCCTGAGACATATATTTTGAATGTGTACGCTATCCATACATGTTATCCGGGGATACGGTACCCTTTCTAACCTTTGTGCAATCACGTGCAATCCATACTGGGCCTAACACCGTCTGAGCCTGCCTCCTGAGACATATATTTTGAATGTGTACGCTATCCATACATGTTATCCGGGGATACGGTACCCTTTCTAACCTTTGTGCAATCACGTGCAATCCATACTGGGCCTAACACCGTCTGAGCCTGCCTCCTGAGGCATATATTTTGAATGTGTACGCTATCCATACATGTTATCCGGGGATACGGTACCCTTTCTAACCTATGTGCAATCACGTGCAATCCATACTGGGCCTAACACCGTCTGAGCCTGCCTCCTGAGACATATATTTTGAATGTGTACGCTATCCATACATGTTATCCGGGGATACGGTACCCTTTCTAACCTTTGTGCAATCACGTGCAATCCATACTGGGCCTAACACCGTCTGAGCCTGCCTCCTGATGTATAGACATATATTTTGAATGTGTACGCTATCCATACATGTTATCTGGGGATACGGTACCCTTTCTCACCTTTGTGCAATCACGTGTAATCCATACTGGGCGTGAGAACGGCTGGCGAGCTGTTAAGCAAGCTACAGCACCTGTGGTTTGCACACGTAAGTTTTTCATTTTTTAAGGAATGACGGTTAGGCCTAATTCCGGAACTGCGGTTGACCTGCACTTACTGGGAAATCATTGTTCGCGGGTAATAATTGTAATCAGTGATCCCCATCACTAACGTTGTTCAGCGGGCTATCTGCACCTGTAAGCGACAAACGCTGGCCTTTTCAGTGTAGCGCACATGCAGCCACGGACATGTAAGGGCATGACACACCAGTTATTGGCCAATCTCATGTGCCAGAGCCTCACGTGTCCCTCTAGTAAGCCGGACTCGGACCGCGGGGCATGACGGAGTCTCGTTCGTTAACGGAATTAAGCTTGCAATGTGTGCATCTGTTCTGTAGCTGGCATGGTTGAGGTTTCCCAGGTGGAGTCGAATTTAACCGTAGGCTCCACTCCTGGTGGTGCCCTTCTGGACATTCCTTTAAGGTTCAGCTTTGCAACCATACTGCCCACGTAAAACAAACACTTTGCCTTCATGAACGCTGTTTGGAGGGTCATGACTCGTGGGAATAACGCCGCCCAATCAGTTAACCTGCTAGAGAGATCCTTCGTTGCTCCCAAGCATGACATCACACTCCCTAGGAAGAAGGTAATGCCACTGTGGCGACCGTACTCCTGGGGGCGACACAAGTGCACTGATGCCCAGCCACTGCTCGATGAATCTGCTGGTACATTGACCCAGACCACTACATTCCCCTCGCACGCTACACGACCTGAATCTGACCCTGATGAAACTCAGGTTACCCTTCCCATATACAGTTCCATCTTACACGGTGACAAAGAGGAAGCTGCAGATGAAAGTGCAGGTTCGGCCCACCCGCCATCAGACACACCACCGTACTATCAGGGGCCCTGTGCCAGTGCCGTCGCCAACGAGTGGGCCCCCCCTGCTTGCCCAGGATCACAGCACTTGCAAAGTTGAAATACTGTGCAGTGAGATGGAAGATGGGGACGACGAGGAATCCAGACAAGTACAGGGATTCCCTAGCGAGGAGACTTATTTGATTGTTTTCAATGTTGGGACAGCAATTTTTGGGGAGCACTATACTCTGGAGAATGATAGATGGGGCCCACCATACACTGGAACATTCCAAAGGTGGACATCAGACACTGGAGCAGCATTTACAGGGCCCATTATACACTAGAGCATTAGAAATGGGGCCCATTATGTTTGGAGCATTATTTGGGCCCATAAGACAGTGGAGCTTCATCCATGGGGACCAACATATACTGTAGCATTATGTGGAGCTCATCATATACTGTTTCAAACATTATATGGGACCAATGATTCTGTATGGAGAAATAGATGGGCCTCGTCATGAGATGTAAAAAGTGAGGTATTTTTCATTGTACTATACCGCTATTTCTCTGCCATATCGGAGCATGATGAGTTGTGGTATGTGTTAAAGGGGCGCTCTTTCGCCCAGGGCACATGAAAACCTGCAGCCAGCCCTCCCCCCCCACAACTTTAGCCAAATAACCCCCATTTTTCAGTGCGTAACTTGTATTATGAAGTTAATTAAGGTTGACAAGCTTAAGTAAGAAGAATTGATGCTTTTGGCATTCAAATGGGCACTGTTGGTGTGTTTCCTGTCCTCCTCTCACTGCCGACTTTTATTCCCCATTGACTTACATTGGGTTTCGTGTTTCGGGACGACCCCGACTTTTCCCTATAATCGGACGATCTTGCTCGACCCGACTTTTGGAAAAGTCGGGTTTCACGAAACGAAACGCGACCCTAAAAAACCAAAAGTCGCTCAACTCTAGTCCAGATTATATGTACAGCCAGGAAAATGACCTGGAGACACAGGAAGTCTATACCCAGCATGATCCGTATACAGCAGAGCGAGGAGTGATATCATGTATACAGACCTGTGGTACAGGTGAAGTATACAGCACAGGAATAGAGCCTTTACACAGATACCACATATATAGTGAGTAACCTGGTTACACGGGATCTGCACACCCAGCCTCACAGTATGTAATAGAGATGAGGTCACATACAGATCATCAGACTCCATAACTGGGAAGGGGGGATAATCCGCACCCAGCAGGGTCAGTATACAGTGCACTGACATGAAGTGCAGCCTCCCATCATCATACATATACCATCCCCCGACTGCTCCTCTCACCAGTGTCTCTAATACATGTGACTGCCCAGCTCCACCATAGTAATGGCAGACACTGCATGTGTCCCTGCCCTGTCCTATCATACATAAACCCAGAACTAATGAAGACTCTGTATAATACAGCAGTAATGTGGGATATCAGAAATGTCTGCAGGGTGGTCACACAAAAGCTGCCTCAGCAATAAGTGAGGGAACATGGCGGCTACAGGAATTTCTGAGGTAATCTTGATCCCAGATATAATGTAGGAGCTGATACTACCTTAGTACACACTACACCATGTCTGAGGTGAATGCAGAGTAGTATATGAAACATGTCTGCAGGGAGGTCACACGGAAGATCACAGTCTGTGAGGAAAATGTAGCATGCACATGAGGGACATGGCAGCTACATGAATCGCTGAGGTAATATTGGTCCCATACATAAAGAAACCACTGGAGCCATAGGCGGAGGAGGACATGACTTGGGGATGGGTGGCCCTTTACTCCTGCAGCTTTTTTGGTATAGTGGTGTAGATTTTTAAGCACGAGGGATGTTGCTTTAAGAAGAGAAAAGCCCAGTATGTCTGTGCCTGGGGGGTCACTGTGAGGAGGGTGGGATTATATAGAGCAGGAAATCTGTGTCTCTCCCTCACTTCAGACATCATGTACTAGTGTAGTATCAGCTCCTACATTATGTATGGGACCAATATTACCTCAGCAATTCATGTAGCTGCCATGTCCCTCATGTGCATGCTACATTTTCCTCACAGACTGTGATCTTCCGTGTGACCTCCCTGCAGACATGTTTCATATACTACTCTGCCTTCACCTCAGACATTGTGTAGTGTGTACTAAGGTAGTATCAGCTCCTACATCATATCTGGGGTCAAGATTACCTCAGACATTCATGTAGCGGCCATGTTCCCTCACTTATTGCAGAGGCAGCTTTTGTGTGTCCTCCCTGCAGACATTTCTGATCTACCACATTACTGCTGTATTATACAGAGTCTTCATGAGTTCTGGGTTTATGTATGATAGGACAGGGCAGGGACACATGCAGTGTCTGCCATTACTATGGTGGAGCTGGGCAGTCACAGGTATTAGAGACACTGGTGAGAGGAGCAGTCGGGGGATGGTATATGTGTATGATGATGAGAGGCTGCACTTCATGTCAGTGCACTGTATACTGACCCTGCTGGGTGCGGATTATCCCCCCTTCCCAGTTATGGAGTCTGATGATCTGTATGTGACCTCATCTCTGTTACACACTGAGAGGCTGGGTGTGCAGATCCCGTGTAACCAGGTTACTCACTATATATGTGGTATCTGTGTAAAGGCTCTATTCCTGTGCTGTATACTTCACCTCTACCACAGGTCTGTATACATGATATCACTCCTCACTCTGCTGTATACGGATCATGCTGTGTATAGACATCCTGTGTCTCCAGGTCATTTTCCTGGCTGTACATATAACCTGGACATGACTTCCAGCTTAGTGCTTGATTTCTGTAGCTATTGCTGCCTTTAGTCCTCCCTCTCGTATATTGCATGATCAGAGTATACCCACCAAGAGCTTATTTTATATTACCTAAGATGGTGGATAGCACAGGCCTGAATGGATTATGTTTTATCATGTGTAAAATAAATAATCGTGGAGTAACTCAGCACATTTGAGTGGGCAGTAATAACTCAGCACATGGCGGGCAGTGAGTGAGCAGTAATAACTCAGCACATGGCGGGCAGTGAGTGGGCAGTAATAACTCAGCACATGGCGGGCAGTGAGTGAGCAGTAATAACTCAGCACATGGCGGGCAGTGAGTGGGCAGTAATAACTCAGCACATGGCGGGCAGTGAGTGGGCAGTAATAACTCAGCACATGGCGGGCAGTGAGTGGGCAGTAATAACTCAGCACATGGCGGGCAGTGAGTGGGCAGTAATAACTCAGCACATGGCGGGCAGTGAGTGGGCAGTAATAACTCAGCACATGGCGGGCAGTGAGTGGGCAGTAATAACTCAGCACATGGCGGGCAGTGAGTGGGCACTAATAACTCAGCACATGGCGGGCAGTGAGTGGGCACTCTTAGTGTGAGGCTGCACATTGCTCTGGAGGACACATCATGGGCCCAGTTTTCAGCCCTGTCTCTCGTCTATTGTAATTGTATGTAGTAGAGTGACTGGGATACAGAACTTGCAGTTTTCTATCACACACCTATGGCTGCAGGCAGCTTATATTAGACCTACATATTTCTTACCATTTATGTGCAGCTGGTGATTAGAGGCTGTAACTGCTGTAAAGGAGCAGGCGGATTCTCATTTATTGTTACAGCATATAACACAGCATTGCCCATCTCTGCCTATTTCTGGACCTTATGATGGGACATTTTCCATTATTAACCTGTTGTATACCTTGGTTGTAAACCTGCATGGTTTTCACCCTCACTTATCCCACATGTTTTTGTGCGGTTGGAGGGGTCCTTGAAGTTGGTTAAATATGGTCTGGGGATCCATTGGGATATGGTTTCCTCCTTTTGGAATTTAATATGGTTCTGGATCTGGTGAAAGGTGGAGGGGAGTTTCGGCAAGGGTTTGTCGGATCCCCAGGAAATTCAAGTGAACATTGGAACCCTTGTGGTTATGTTGCTCCCGAGCTGGTGGGGTAACGGCTGGGAGTAATTGTTGGTACATTTCATGTTCACTTTATGTTTGGTAATCACCAGATTTTTGGGAGCTTCAAGGACTCCTACCAGCGTGTTAATATTATTTATGCTTTGATGTTTTATTGTATGTTTGTTTTAATAAAGGTGTGAATAATAATTATTTAAAAAAAAAAAAAAGGGATCGGTGTATACCCACCAAGTGCTTATTTTATGTTACTTAAGATGGCGGATAGCACAGGCCTGAGTGGATTACCTGGAGCCTGGTGGTTGGGGGGTCCTTGAAATTGGTTAGAAATTGGTCTGGGGGATCCATTGGGATATGGATTCCTCTTTTTGGAAGTTAATATGGTTCTGGACCTGGTGAAAGGTGGAGGGGAGTTTCGGCAAGAGTTTGTCGGATCCCCAGGAAATTCAAGTGAACATCGGAACCCTTGTGGTTATGGTGCTCCCGAGCTAGTGGGGTAACGGCTGGGAGTAATTGTTGGTACATTTTATGTTTGGTAATCACCAGATTTGGGAGCTTCAAGGACTCCCCCCAGCGTGTTAATGTTATTTATGCTTTGATGTTTATTTTATGTTTATTTTAATAAGAACATGAATTTAAAATTTAAAAAAAAAAAAAAGTTATTTGTTTTCCTTTTAGTGGGTCCTTGGAAGTTATTTATAAATTGGTCAATAGGGGTAACCATATTAAGTATGGACCTCTGGGGTGGGGTTCTTGGAGTTGACGCTGAATCAGCGAAAAGGAATTGGAAGTTAAAATTCTGGATCTGGCTTTTGGTTACGGCTCTGGACGGGTAACTCTGGACGGGGTGTTACCCGGGAGCTTTTGGTGGTTGGACTTCCCAGAACGGGATGTTTGGTGCCCTCGAGCTGGTGGTTTACGGCTGAGGGTAACGTGGATTTTTAAGTTCCTGAGTTTTTGCCAAATATTTAGCCAGAATTTTTGGGGCTCCAAGAACCCTCCCCTCATGTCGTATAAGATTGTGTATTTAATACTTATTGAAAATGTTTATGCTATTTGTTAATAAACTGGCCGCTGACCCCCCCTGGGTTTGGAAGGGTAACCATTTCAGGTATGGCACCCTGGTTTTGAGGGGTAATCATCTCAGGTATGGCCCCCTGGTGTGGAGGGGGTAACCATCTCGTGTATGGCCCTCTGGTGTGGAGGGGGTAACCATCACGGTATGGCCCCCTGGTCTCTAGAAGCATTTATATTTTATAGGACCCTGTTAGGGTAAAGTCCCTGGGGTCATGGCAATCATATTTTGCATGCCTACAGAAGAAATTGGCTCCTCTGAGCCAGGAACAGCGGCTGGAGGGGAGAAGAGAACAAGGTTGTCGTCTGGACAATGCAGATATCTAGTGCATGAAACTGAAGAGCAATGTACCTCATCTGTGTGCCCTTGAGTCAGTGGGAGTGACTAAGGGTAAAGTAATCAAGTGCATTAACATGAAGGGCAATATGCCTATTCCCGATGCCGTTGAGCTGGTGGGAGCGGCTAAGGGTATAATCAAGTGCATTAACACAAAGGACAGTATGCCTACTCCCGGTGCCCTTGAGCCAATGGGAGCGGCTAAGGGTAAAGTAATCAAGTGCATTAACACAAAGGGCAATATGCCTATTCCCAATGCCTTTGACCCAGTTGGAGAGGTCAACAGTAAATGTTATCAAGCGCATGAAAAACAATTAACAATGGCGTGGCAGTTTTATTAATAATGCCTTTGTAGACTTTTTCTGCTTTAGGTTTATTTAAATTACTACTTCCAGATATTCTGAACGTTATTTTATGGTCGGTTATAATGTTGTTATATTGTGTATAGTTTTTAATTACTCCCTATTTATAATATCTTTCTATTGATATGTTCATCACTTTTTGGGTAGTGATAGTAAGTGGGTTTAAGAAATTTTGCTGCACAGCTACTGTAAATAATGGTGGTTTCTAGAACTAAAATCTGTGATTTGGTGAATTATTAGAGCTGGCTACAATACGTGCGGTATAATAGTTTTTGAGGCATGACAGATGTCATTATACAGGTATTCAGATTGTGGCTACGACCTTAATTATGGTTTACTTTCCACATTCCCCATTATGGGATCCTCATTGCAGGATGTTTAGCAACTGCTATTTTGCTGTAGTTACCGTATTATCGATCATAACTTGGTAGCATGGCATTGATAAAATTAATCTGTCTGAGCTCTGGAATTTTAATTTTATTACTTGTGTGCACAGACTTTCCATAGCATGTAGAAATGGTTGATGGCTTTGTTAGGCATGGTTGATGGGGGTCGAGTCCATTTAAGGTGTCAAATGGCCTCTCTGGTGGCGGTTTAGGAGTCAGGTGGAAGTTGCAGGCAAGTTAAGGTGGACTCATTTTAACTAATAGAGGATGTAAAACCTCATGGTGGTGAACAGGCTCGGCTTTGGTGGCCAGCCTCAAGGACGTTGTAATGGTAACGTCAATCGGGGCGGGCACAGTGGTTAAGCACAGGAGTGAGGATAATAGGGTCATTGGTGCCCTGAAAGTTTACTGGCTCTGCTTGAATGGCAAGCCAGTGCGTGCCGCCCCTTTATGGCTGTCTGTCCTGGTTCTGTATGTCAGACAGCTGGGGATATCACAGTACTTGTGAATCCCAATGTACTAGCACTTCACCTGACTCCTAATGTGATTGTTTTAATCCTGTGATTTAAATAAAGCTGTGGCCATTTTGACAACCAAAATAATGTGTTGTGTATTTATTCTAGTGCCTAGGTTTACTGTAGTTATGGTGGTTTTAAGATGGAGTTGGGGTCCGTCCCATATCCATAAGTCATGTAGGAGCTGATACTACACTAGTACATGATGTCTGAGGTGAATGTGCTCCTATCATCTGTCGTGTGAGGTGATAACCCCAGTATTATACTCCCTGACACTGCAGACATGCTTCCTCCTGTTCATCCTGTGTAAGAAAGAGGGAGAGACACAGATTTCCTGCTCTATATAATCCCACCCTCCTCACAGTGACCCCCAGGCACAGACATACTGGGCTTCTTACTCTGAAAGCAACATCCCTCCTGCTTCACAATCTACACCACTATACCAAAAAAGCTGCAGGAGTAAAGGTCCAACCATCCCCAAGTCATGTCCTCCTCCACCTATGGCTCCATTGGTTTCTAGAACACTAGTAGAAATTGATCAGTTGCAAAGGAAGCAAAGAAAAAAATGGAAACCAAAGTGTCTGTTTTTCTTTTTTTTTACACCTGTTTACAAAATGGAAACTGGTTTCCAATTTGCTTCTGTTTGCAACAGATCCGTCTTTATTTAATACTGGATTTATCGCAAATGGAAAACAAGTGGACAAAGCTCTAATCAGATCAGATCAGGAGCATTTTGGAGATCCAACCTGGACTGAGCAAATATGGGATGTTCCAATCTGTAATGCCTATGCATTAGTGTTGTCTTCACGCCGGCGCTCAGCATTCCCTGCCTGGGTCTCACCGAGTTTCCTGTCTCTCTGGTATAACATATTATGCCTGCAGGTCATTTACAAAGTAGAAACTTGTGCTTGGAATTATAAAGAGAAGCCATATAATTCCCTGAGGAGACACCGGGTCCAGGACTGTCTGTATCTCTCGGAGATGGTGGAAGCTGAAGCAGCAGACAGAATGGACCCAGGGTAAAATATGAATTTTAAGTGCAGTTTCAAAAGTGCTTTCGAGGTGACAACAGAGAATTGTTGAATCAGCGAAGAAAGCTGCTCCATTACCAGGAACGTCAGTGTAAAGATTATTCTACTCCGGGGCGGCCAAAATCTATAGATGCGTATGGACCTGATGTGGTTAAAGAGGATTTGTTTGCTCTCCCAAAAGGTCTGTTTCTGTTGCAATAAATACTTTTCTCAAGAAATAATGAGACTTCAGCATCTTTCCTTAGAACTCTGCATTGTGCCGCGCTTCTGGTCTTCCTCCTGGAAATGCATGAATTCACACTTTGCAGTATGATGATAGGGAATGGCGATGCTCAGTTGGCAAGCTATTCATTTATTCATTTATTCCCAGGCGGAATAAGGTGATTTTGGCAGATCCCGCGGCCCCAAAAATTACTTTACGCCACTGCTACAACACAACATAATGCCGGCGAACAGGTTGCACCAGTACTGCAATCTCAAAAGGCAAGTCAGTAAAATTCGGAACCGATTGGATTTCTTTGTGACTTATCGGGGTCTTTTACGGTTTGTAATGTTACCACTACCATATTTTAGACTGGAGAGCAAACACATTGCAGTGGCCCACGAGTTGTGTCGGTCCATCTTATACCTGCTTACGTCAGGCTGATGGATAAAACAACAAAGGTTATCAACCCTACCATCTTCAATACATTGTCAAAATTGGGCAACTCCCTTTAATAATAAACCTACAAGGAGAATTGGAGTCTTAACGCCCCAGAATAAATCTAAACAAAGCTGTCTTTTAAATGTAAAATCTCACTTTATTGAAAAATACATATACCATAGTACAAACACATTAAAAAATGAGTGTATTATCCCAGGGTGGTACGACACAAAAAGGGATGCATCAGAAAAATTGTATAGCGCACATAACTTGCATTATAATACAGGGGTAGGTTTTAGTAGATTTCATCAGGCAAAAAGAATCAAAATAATGGGCAAGCCATCCAAATCACCCAAGTAAAGGCTGCTGAAATATCACTTAAGTAACCCTATAAGTATAGGCAGCAAAAAAGTCAACACAAGTCCCTCAACAATGTGAGAAACAGATTAAAAAAGGGATATAAAGAGTGGCGTCCCCTAAATGATATCTAATGTATGTATTAAGCCAGCATAAACACTACCCACAATGTCACAGACACTAAGTGATAAAGTGCCAGGGTGCAAAAAAATCCTTACCCATGTGGGATCCTGATGCGTCTCCCTAACGCCCGACTCGTTTCGCCCAAAGGGGCTCCCTCGGGGGGCAGTGTGGTAGCTGTTTCCAGCACCTGCATCCTTTAAATAGGGACAAAGCAATGGGGAGGAAAAATGACGAGCGCCATCTTAAAATCTGCACATGCGCAGAAGAACCCGGAAGTCCCGCCGCGTCACTTCCGGCTCTCCCGGACCTCTGTGTACATCAGCGTGACGGCCATTGCCATGGTCACGCGGATACACAGCGGGGCCGTGTGGAGGCCTTTAGAAACGCGGCAGGCATGGTAACTCTGCGAATGTATTGGAAGTGTAATGATCCCACTTTGGTGTGCATCAGCGCGACGGCCGTTGCCATAGTCACGCAGATACATAGTGGGGCCATGTAAAGGCCTTTAGAGACACGGCAGGCAGAATGACCCTGCGCATGCAATAGAGATATAATAGTCCTGCAAGCAATTATTGTAGTCACGTGCTCAAGCCCAAAAAGTCAAAAGAAACTGAGATGATAACAGCAATTAATAAATCCTCCAAGCCCTATCCATGACTCCAAGGAATGTTAGTCACCCATATAAAAAGAGTATACAATGTATATAATATGATGAATTATACGCCTTATAAGGAGAACTATATCAAGTCATATATAATTAGAGGCAATATATATATATACAAATCGAATTTTAACCTTATAAGTAAAAACTGAGAACATGCACAAGCTACCAACATTAATTATGAGCACCATAACATAACAAAGTGTAGTACATATGGAAACACACTCAAGCTTACTATATACAGTATATTTATATATATACAAAATTAATTTATTTCAATTCTTCAATACAAAAAGTGACTCTCCTATATTCTATAGAGTCATTACACACAGAGTGATCTATTTCACGTGTTTATTTCTGTTCTTGTTGATGATTATGGCTTACAGCCAATGAAAACCCAAAAGTCATTATCTCAGTAAATTAGAATACTTTATAACACCAGCTTGAAAAATGATTTTTAATCCGAAATGTTGTCCTACTGAAATGTATGTTCAGTAAATGCACTGAATACTTGGTCGGGGCTCCTTTGGCATCAATTACTGCATCAATGCGGCGTGGCATGGAGGCGATCAGCCTGTGGTACAGCTGAGGGGTTATGGAAGCCCAGATTGCTTTGATAGTAGCCTTCAGCTTGTCTGTATTTTTGGGTCTGGTGTGAGTGGACGGGGGACTGTGGAAGGTTCAAGGGGTGGAGGCACAGCTGGGGTGGAGCCTCAAGGGGGCCCAAAAATTTTGCCAGTATGGGGTCCAGAAATTCTTCTGGTGGCAGTTCTGACCCCGGAACCAGCTCTTGTCTGGACACAACGGTGCATCCATTTGCAACAAAAAGAGTCAAAAATAATAATTGTCTGTTTTTTACCTGTCAGTATTTTGAGATCCCAAAATACTATTATGCAAAGGGGACAGTTAAAAAAAACATCAGCATATAGACAGGGCTGTCTGATTTTCAGGGGTATAGTGCATGTGGTTTTTTTTTACCAATGTAGAGGAAGAATGTTACACAGCGTGAGGGCTCATGCAGACGTCCGTACAACACAGTCCGAATACGAACTGCAATGCATGGACTGGCCGCAGGTCTCCTGACCTAAGCGTGCCAGCCGCATAGAATTATATCAGGGTGTCATGCTCAAGTCAGGAGTCCTGCGGCCAGTCCATACTCAGACCGTGTTGCACAGATATCAGCATGAGCTCTTAGGCCGGATTCAGACATTGCAACGTAACTGTAAAATTAAAAACGGATGCTATACCGTGGCTCCATGTCGGATACATTTTTTTCTGCATACACATACAGTTGTGGCCAAAAATATTGACACCCCTGCAATTCTGTCAGATAATACTCAGTTTCTTCCTGAAAATGATTGCAAACACAAATTCTTTGGTATTATTATCTTCATTTAATTTGTCTTAAATTAAAAAACACAAAAAGAATTGTCCTAAAGCCAAATTGGATATAATTCCACATCAAACATAAAAAAAGAGGGTGGACAAAAGTATTGGCACTGTTCGAAAAATCACGTGATGCTTCTCTAATTTGTGTAATTAACAACACCTGTAACTTACCTGTGGCACCTAACAGGTGTTGGCAATAACTAAATCACACTTGCAGCCAGTTGACATGGATTAAAGTTGACTCAACCTCTGTCCTGTGTCCTTGTGTGTACCACATTGAGCATGGAGAAAAGAAAGAAGACCAAAGAACTGTCTGAGGACTTGAGAAACCAAATTGTGAGGAAGCATGAGCAATCTCAAGGCTACAAGTCCATCTCCAAAGACCTGAATGTTCCTGTGTCTACCGTGCTCAGTGTCATCAAGAAGTGTAAAGCCCATGGCACTGTGGCTAACCTCCCTAGATGTGGACAGAAAAGAAAAATTGACAAGAGATTTCAACGCAAGATTGTGCAGATGTTGGATAAAGAACCTCGACTAACATCCAAACAAGTTCAAGCTGCCCTGCAGTCCGAGGGTACAACAGTGTTAACCTGTACTATCCGTCGGCATCTGAATGAAAAGGGACTGTATGGTAGGAGACCCAGGAAGACCCCACTTCTTACCCCGAGACATTAAAAATCCAGGCTGGAGTTTACCAAAACTTACCTGAAAAAGCCTAAAACATTTTGGAAGAATGTTCTCTGGTCAGATGAGACAAAAGTAGAGCTTTTTGGACAAAGGCATCAACATAGAGTGTACAGGAGAAAAAAAGAGGCATTCAAAGAAAAAAACACGGTCCCTACAGTCAAACATGGACGAGGTTCCCTGATGTTTTGGGGTTGCTTTGCTGCCTCTGGCACTGGACTACTTGACCGTGTGCATGGCATTATGAAGTCTGAAGACTACCAACAAATTTTGCAGCATAATGTAGGGCCCAGTGTGAGAAAGCTGGTTCTCCCTCAGAGGTCATGGGTCTTCCAGCAGGACAATGACCCAAAACACACTTCAAAAAGCACTAGAAAATGGTTTGAGAGAAAGCACTGGAGACTTCTAAGGTGGCCAGCAATGAGTCCAGACCTGAATCCCATAGAACACCTGTGGAGAGATCTAAAAATGGCAGTTTGGAGAAGGCACCCTTCAAATATCAGGGACCTGGAGCAGTTTGCCAAAGAAGAATGGTCTAAAATTCCAGCAGAGCATTGTAAGAAACTCATTGATGGTTACCGGAAGCGGTTGGTCGCAGTTATTTTGGCTAAAGGTTGTGCAACCAAGTATTAGGCTGAGGGTGCTGTGAGAATCATGTGGGAATAGTGGATGAGGGCAGGTATATCTCGCCCAGATTCCTTTCCTATGTGGCCTAGTCTGGTCAGTATCGCACCTGCTTGCTAATGAATAATGGGAGGTGGATATAAAAGGATGCCAGGTGGTTGTGTGAGTGTCTCAGCCTGGGAACACAGAGAGCCTGTCTGTGTGAGAGACACATGTGAGTGAAAGCAGTGCCCACTGCAACTGTGGTTTGGCTGGACGGGAGAAGCCTGCCAGTTGGTAGTTAGGTTGTCCATTGTTTAGTTAGTGCCGGACAGGCAAGGATTTGTTTTATGTTTTATTTCCTTTTGCATTGCTTTCACCGTTAATAAACCTGACCCAGGGTCAGTTATACACGAATCCCAGCTCTGCGCCTGAGTTTCATGCTGAATGCACGTGACCTTTGACCCCAGCAAAGGCGATCCCGGAGTGTTTTATCACATTGTGGTGGAGAACCCGGGCATCACGTTGCAAGCATGAGCATGGAGGATGTGGTGAAAGCGCTGGTACAGTCCACCGCCGACCAGCAAGAAGCTAATCGGGTGATGATGGCCCAGCTGAAGAAGTTGGTGGACATGTCAGCTACCGATCGTTCGCTTCTCAAGCAGGTGGCGCAGCGCCTGGCAAGCTTACCTGAGGTTAACCTGGAAGCAGAGTCGAGAGTGATTCACATGAGTCGGTACTGGCAGAAGATGACGACCGAAGATGACGTCGAGGCATACCTGACCACGTTTGAACGGACGGCGGTGCGAGAAAAATGGCCGAAGGCACGATGGGCCGGCCTGATTGCCCTGATTCTTTCCGGTGAGGCCCAAAAGGCGTATTATGACTTGGAACCTGAAGCTGCGCAGGACTTTGACAAATTGAAAGCTGAGATCTTGGCCCGGCTGGGAGTGACGACCGCTGTCCGTGCACAGAGAGTGCATCAATGGACTTATCAGCCGGATAAACCACCGCGGTCACAGATGTTCGACCTGATCCACGTGACGAAGAAGTGGCTACAACCCGAGGTGTTGACAGCGCCAGAGATAATCCAGAGAGTCGTCATGGACAAGTACCTGAGAGCTCTACTGCTAGCCCTGAGGAAGTGGGTAAGCCATGGAAATCCTACGACGGCAGATCAACTGGTGGATCTGGTTGAACGTTACTCCGTGGCGGAAGGACTCCGAGACGACGCTACCCCACCTCGTTCTTCATCATCTCCACGTGGAACCGGTAAGACTGTTCCAGGGAGTAGGGGAGATGGAAAAATCCCTAAGACAGTGGGGGAGGAAAACGGGACTGCCCGCACTGCGAGGCCGAGAGTAACGAACTATGGTCTAAGCAAGGGGCCTGTTGGGTGTTTCCGCTGCCAAGAGATGGGACATATTGCTGCGAACTGTCTGGTCACTACTGAACCCATGCAGTGCGACGTCACAGACTCTAAAAACCGTATGTCTATGGTTGCACGGGTAGTGAGTGTGAATGCCGGTCAAAAGGATGTGGAAAAACACTTGTGTGATTTAACTGTTGATGGCAAAAATGTGGTGGCATTGTTAGACTCGGGAAGTGTGGTGACTCTGGTGAAGGCCAGTCTGGTGTCAGCCCCGACTGGACCATCAGACAAATTTTCTGTAACGTGTGTGCATGGAGACACCTGTTCGTACCTCACCACTGTCATATGCATTACTACTTCCTATGGGTCTGTGCAACATAAAGTGGGACTCGTCCCGGCGTTATTGCATGATGTTATCCTGGGCCGGGATTTTCCCCACTTCTGGCAATTGTGGGAGAGTCAGTTGATGCCCTCGGGTAATAGTGTACATGATTCTTCTCCCAGGGCGCGTGTGGGTCCCGAACCCCTGGAAGAGGTCTCCCCGGAAGACTCGGGGGAAGAGTCTGCGGGAAATGACCTGCAGTTCCCGTTTTCAGTCATGGCGGGTGATACGGAGGAGACCGGGGAAGAGGAGGAGGCCGACAGCCGTCCACCTCCCAGTTTGCCGGATTAAGAAGTTCAGAAAGATGACTTCCAAAGCGAGCAAATAAAGGATCCTACCCTTTCTCAGGCTAGGACAAATGTAAAAGTGATAAATGGGGTACCTGTAGAACCTGGCTCTAGGCTGGCATATCCTTACATGGTTCTGGAGAATGATTTACTCTATCAGATAGAGAAAAAGGGGGAAGATACGGTGCAACTATTAGTCGTGCCAAAACCCTACCGGCGGCAGGTGCTGGACCTGGCCCACGGACATGTGATGGGAGGTCACCTGGGTGTCCAGAAAACCACCGAAAGGATATTACACTGTTTTGTTTGGCCAGGCATGCATCACGATGTTCGTGTATATTGTGAGTCTTGTCCTGACTGCCAAGCCTCTGCACCTAAGCCCCGGTTCTGTAGCCCTTTGGTACCCCTACCTATTATTGAAGTCCCGTTTGAGAGGATTGGGATGGATTTAGTTGGGCCCCTTCCACGGTCTGCACGTGGACACCAACATATCCTGGTCATCTTGGATTATGCCACTCGTTACCCGGAGGCCATACCTTTGCGTAACACGGCCACCAAGACGATTGCCAAGGAACTGGTGCATGTGTTTAGTCGGGTCGGTATACCAAAACAGATACTCACCGACCAGGGGACCCCCTTTATGTCCAGGGTAATGAAGGAGCTCTGCCGATTGTTACAAATCGAACCGTTACGCACATCCGTGTATCACCCTCAAACGGGTTGGTCGAACGGTTCAATAAAACTCTGAAGCAGATGCTGAGAAAGGCGATAGACAAGGATGGGAAGAACTGGGACTATTTACTTCCGTATTTGCTTTTTGCCATCAGGGAAGTGCCCCAGTCTTCCACGGGGTTCTCGCCTTTCGAGTTATTGTACGCCCGACGTCCTCGCGGACTGTTAGACGTTGCAAAAGAAACCTGGGAGGGTCAGGTCACTCCGTTTAAAACGGTGATAGATCACGTCACACAAATGCAGGACCGTATTGCGGCTGTTATGCCTATCGTCAAAGAACACATGATGCAGGCTCAAGGAGCCCAAAAAAGAATCTATGATAGGGGCGCCAAGATCCGTACGTTTGCACCCGGAGTTAGGGTGTTGATCCTGGTTCCCACGGTGGACAGTAAGTTCCTGGCAAAGTTGCAGGGCCCCTTTGAGATTAAGGAAAGAGTTGGTGAAGTAAACTACAAAGTATACCAGGCAGGTAAACGGAAACCTGAACAGATTTATCATGTAAATCTGATAAAACCCTGGAAAGATCGGTCTGCCTTGTCAGCGGAGCTGGCCCGTCCCGTCTGCTCGCATACCGTACCGGAGGTACGGGTTGCAGAGACTCTCTCGGAGCGGCAAAAGACTGAGGTCAGGCAGTTTCTACTTCACAACCAAAAGTTTTTCTTAGAAAAACCCGGGCAGACTACGCTAATGAAACATGACATCGTAACGGAACCTGGTGTCACAGTTCACGTAAAGCCCTACCGAATCCCGGAAGCGCGCCGTGAAGCCGTTTCCCGAGAAGTGAAGGCAATGTTAGAGTTAGGTGTCATTGAGGAATTGCACAGTGCTTGGTCCAGCCCGATTGTGCTAATTCCTAAACCGGACAGCACCATCCGGTTCTGCAATGACTTCAGGAAACTGAATGCGGTCTCAAAATTTGATGCCTACCCTATGCCCAGGATCGACGAGTTAATAGATCGGTTAGGAAAAGCCCGGTATATTACGACCCTAGACCTAACAAAGGGGTACTGGCAGATCCCTCTGGCGGAGGCTGCCAGAGAAAAGACGGCATTTGCTACCCCAGAAGGTCTAATTCAGTATGTGTATATGCCGTTTGGACTGCACGGAGCACCGGCGACCTTCCAGAGACTGATGGATCGAGTCCTGAGGCCACATAAGCAGTACGCTTCGGCCTATTTGGACGACATTGTCATTTACAGCTTGGACTGGGAGACTCATCTCCAGAAAGTGCAAACTGTGATTGACGACCTGTGGGAGGCAGGTCTAACCGCGAACCCCAAGAAATGTCACATCGGGCTAGAAGAAGCCCGGTATTTGGGGTATGTAATTGGGAGGGGTGTTGTTAAACCCCAGGTTGATAAGATTCAGGCGGTTCAGGACTGGCCACAACCTGTCAACAAGAAGCAGGTGCAAGCCTTCCTGGGGATCGCCGGCTATTATCGCCGGTTCATACCCAATTTTGCAGCCATCGCTACCCCCCTGACGGATCTTACAAAAGGGAAAGACTCCGTCATTAAATGGAGTTTAGCGGCTGAAGAAGCCTTCCATAGCCTAAAACAGGCACTTTGCTCTCAGCCCGTACTGGTGACTCCGGACTTCCGCAGCGAGTTTGTGGTACAAACGGATGCTTCTGATACCGGTATCGGGGCCGTACTCTCACAAGTGAGGGACGGAGTGGAACACCCAGTCCTCTATCTCAGCAGGAAGCTGAATAAACAAGAGCAAAGGTATGCAGTCGTAGAAAAAGAGTGCCTCGCCATTAAGTGGGCTCTAGAGACCCTCAAATATTACCTGGTGGGCCGAAAGTTCAGGCTGATCACTGACCATGCCACTCTCAAGTGGATGCACTTGAACAAGGAACAGAATAGCCGGGTGACCCGGTGGTTCCTTGCCCTGCAGGCCTACACTTTTACGGTGGAGCACCGCCCAGGGGTACAGATGGGAAATGCAGATGCCCTGTTTGGCAGGTGTCATTGCTCGACCAGAGTGGTCTGAGCAGAGGGTGGATATATGTGAGAATCATGTGGGAATAGTGGATGAGGGCTGGTATATCTCGCCCAGATTCCTTTCCTATGTGGCCTAGTCTGGTCAGTATCGCACCTGCTTACTAATGGATAATGGGAGGTGGATATAAAAGGATGCCAGGTGGTTGTGTGAGTGTCTCAGCCTGGGAACACAGAGAGCGTGTCTGTGTGAGAGACACACGTGAGTGAAAGCAATGCCCACTGCAACTGTGGTTTGGCTGGACGGGAGAAGCCTGCCAGTTGGTAGTTAGGTTGTCCATTGTTTAGTTAGTGCCGGACAGGCAAGGATTTGTTTTATGTTTTATTTCCTTTTGCATTGCTTTCACCGTTAATAAACCTGACCCAGGGTCAGTTATACACGAATCCCAGCTCTGCGCCTGAGTTTCATGCTGAACGCACGTGACCTTTGACCCCAGCAAAGGCGATCCCGGAGTGTTTTATCACAGTGCCAATACTTTTGTCTGGCCCATTTTTGGAGTTTTGTGTGAGACGATCAATGTTTTGCTTTCTGCTTCATTCTCTTTTGTGTTTTTTAATTTAAGATAAATTAAATGAAGATAATAATACCAAAGAATTTGTGTTTGCAATCATTTTCAGGAAGAAACTGCGTATTATCTGACAGAATAGCAGGGGTGTTAATACTTTTGGCCACAACTGTAGACTTGAATGGGTCTAAAATACAGTGTACTCATGTGAACATGCCCTTGGCCAAACATTTTTTATGCATTCAGTTGAAACAAAGTGCAATGATAGCATTATATCTGCATGCAACGATCGCCCCCTAGGGGTGGATGCAGACATTACATTTTATTATCAAATGTAGAACTTGAGATCAGAAAAACAGAACTCTGAGGATAAATATGTGCACTAACTTGGAATTAAGATGAGAGTAAATGTCATTTTATTTATCTATTTTTTTTTTGATAAATCATTAGTACATATGAGAGTAAACTTGGCAAACTGTCGTATTACAGAAATCTGCTTCTTTCTCCTCCTGGACTGATCTTTCTTCTTAATTCACAGGTAAAATCTGTCTTCAATAATGGGAAAATCTGTATTCTCTGAGATAGGATATGACAGTTAGTGCTTATAAAGTTCTATGGAGATCTGCAACCGAAGTCTGAGCAGAAAGTCTGTCTCCGCCTCCAACTCCTCCATAAACCTTTAAAGCACCAACTGTCATCTCCTATCTCAGTAATGTAAATCTGTCTGTCTCAGCACGGCCCCACTTACTTTGCACAGGTCCCCTGTATAGTGGATTGCTCTGTACAGAAATGCTATGAAGCTATTTCAGTGCAGACCTCAGCCCCTTGTCCCCAGGACTGGTTTGGCACCCGCTGATTCTAAAGTGATGGCAATAACCATCCAGTTGCTCTAGGAAGAGGCTCTATAGTGGCAACATATTCTGTACGGAGTTCACTAATTCCTGACTCCTCTGGGGTTCACAACCAGCGTTCCCCATCTCAATCACAGGCTTATGGGTCAGTTCTTCAGAACCACAGAAGATTGACAGTTTGGGCCTGTGACACTGATGAGCCTCTGGGCTACACTAAGCACTTCCCCATGCTGTAAGCAGAGGCAGCATTACCTCTGTAGCATCAGAATAGCACAGAGACTCTGAAGCAGGTTGGCTCCAGAGGTCCGGGAAGCTACAGAACAGCACTTGCCAGATCTATAGTAAAGAGCTCGTAAGTGCTGCGCTACTTGCCTGGGTAACCAGCCACTAATGACACAGCAGTGATCAGAGCTCGCTGAGATCGATGCTGTTTAACCACTTACAGAGACATTTAAATGGCTTGTTTGCTTGGGTGCTTGTGCAATGGCTCCCAGTGGCGATCAACCAATTCAACTGGGGTCCTGCTGAAGCCCCCACCCCCACCATGGCTGGCATCTTAGTTCTCATGTGAAGCTCAGCCTTGGGCTTTACTTTATAAGAGAACATCAGTTTTACCATAAACTTCCAAACTTCTAATACTGCAGTATCCTTTAAGGCCACGTTCACACGTTCATTATTTGGTCAGTACTTTACATCAGTATTGTGAAGGGTTAATCCTAAAATCAGAGCTGAAGTTTCGTTTTGTCCATTCTCTGAAGGTTTCGTTTCTTCATTTTTGTTGCTGTAAGATAAATTTTTATAATTGGCATGGGCTGTCATGAAACCAGACTGTTCCCATCTGTACAAGATAAGGGAGGCGGGAGTGTAAAACTCTGAAGAATATGCCATTATACTACTTTCTATTTGGATACGGACATATATGTAGTTTCCGGTTTTCTTGCAATATTATTGGCTTACAAAGTGAAATGATGCTATTGGTACTTGAGAACCTTGCATAATTAAGCAAAAGATTATAAAAGATGTGACTAAAATAAAGGGTCTTAGTGATCTGCCTCGATCCTCCCGTTCAGAGACCCCAGTCTCCGTGTGGTCATTTGAGTTGCTAGCAACACTGGAATAATTTGGACATCACTGGCTCAACCATGAAGGGTTAATTTAGCCCTCCCAAAATAGCTACCTCAACAGTGGCACGCAACGTGGGGCCCCCGAACAGGGACGCCTCTGCCCCTGGAGGACAACAACACAAAGGACCCTTGGAGCGGACACAGGTGCTGGAAAATTGGGACTGATCACCCCCCACGGCAACCACGGTAAGTTGGCAGTTATACTGTTCAGACTGACCGTTGGTGTGGTTTTCCTGTGCTTGTTGCTGCAAAGAGGATCTGAAGTTTGTCCCCTGGTGGGGTGATTCATGGGTGGAATCATATAGAGGTGTAGTCCCGTTGGGGGCCCAGTGCTCGAACCGTACCTCATAAGGGACGGACACCCTGGATTGACCAGTGATTGTGGCTCTCTTTATAGTCAAAATATCCTGAAATTCCCGATCATTATTAGTAATTGGGCGTGGTGAAGTGGTCAAAGACTGGGTAGGATACGTAACTCAGGTATATATAGATAGAGATATATAACCAGAGGTGTCCGGAGGGATAGTCTGAGACGTCCTCCTCCTTTCACTGAGTACCGCGAATTTTGGGCTTCCCAGAGGGGGTTGACCCTGTGGAACAGAGACTGAAATGGCCGCTCCAGATCTGTGCACAATTTGTCAGGATATTTAGCTCTAAAGGAGAGAATTATGTTTCTGTGGAAGAAAAAGAAAAGTTTGGAATTGTGTGAAGGATCAGATACTGTTAGTCTTATGATTCAAAGACGAGGAAAGAAATTTGTCAGGAATGCAAAAAAAAAATATTTTCGATTCTGGGATTTCCTAAGGGCGGGAGGCTACAGCCTACGCAATGGGACGAAGGAGTTAAAAAAAAAAAGAAATAAAGGGAGGTTGACTGATGATGGATTACTTAAAGGCGCTGAGGAATTCCGTGGCTTGGCACATGAATTGTATAATGAAGGTTATGTGGACATTGAACAGCAAGTGAATTCTGATTGTTTCTGTTACTGCTATGTTGAAGAAGGAAAATTGTCTATTACTATGTCAGGGACGGGATGTATTGTGGTTCAAGAAAGTGACTGTGGTGTGAGAATGTGATTGATTAAAGAAGGAACTAAGATCCAGACAATGTGTCAGGCAGTCGAATAGTTAAAAGTGATGATTTGAAACAAGAAGTTTCCCTGCTAGATGATAAGGTCCCTCCCCAGGAAATCAAGCCTCTCCTCCCGACTGTAAGCTCTGTGCCCCTTAACCCTAGGGCACCGATGTATCCTGGACTAACGAAACTCAGTATGCCCCCACTCTATGATCCTGCCGGGTGGATCTGTGCTGTATGTGGAGTTACTAATCCTCAGTGGAGAGAGGTCTGTTATAATTTGTTATAATTGTGGCACAAGAAGACTGGGTGTTGCAGCCCCCACCTTTCCGTTGTTGAATGCTGACGGTACCTATTATCATCCGCAGCCAGCCTCAATCCCCGTTCACCCGATCCAGAGGAAAAAAAAAAAGTTTTCAGAAGACTTTAACCTGCTCTGTTCAGGAGAGAGAGAGAGAAAGAAAAAAAAAAAAGCAATCTAGCAGCTGCAGCTGCTTCAGTACCCCCTCCCATCTTAGCCCACACCATATCCCCCTTCGCCCCCACCGCAGCTGCAAGCACACAGTGTGCCCTTCAGCCCACACAGCAAACTCTCGCCCCCCCCTCAGACTTCAGCTAGTGGGAACCCTGCTCCTCAGCCCCTCCTTGCTAATTCTCGTTACTGCTCAGTTTGTGATCTCTCCCACATGTCCAGTAAATTTATTAGGGGCAGATTTATTATCACAGTTCTGCTCCAGAATACAATTCCAAGATGATGGTCAGATGGTTTTTTTGTTATATAATCCCTATGTAAAGACAGTGAGGAAATCTGTATTTTGCATGCCCTTCCTACAGTTATGATGGCCCTGATAGCCCAGAACCACCCACCATTATTGCCTGAGGATCAATGACTCACCCCATACCTCTCAGAGATACCATCTAAACTCTGGTCAAAAGGTCCAAATGATATAGGGAAAATGCCTGTAGAACCAGTAAAAGTAAAACCTGGTGCCTAATCCTCATACTCTTTTGTCCCAAATACCCCAGGATGCTGCTTGGTTTACAGTTATTGATCTTACCAATGCCTTCTTTAGCATTCCGTTACACCCAGGCTGCCAGTTTCTATTTGCATTCACTTAGTAGGAACGACAGTTAATATGGACAGTTATGCCACAAGGGGCCCGAAACAGTCCCAACCAGGTTGCAAAATAAATATGAGCAGGTGTCTTTTGCCATTTCTGCCACTGTTAGCCTCCTTAAGTATCTGGCAGCACTTAACTGTTGGGTTTCGGCCTCAAGACTTCAGTTCTGCCTTGGTCAAGTGATTCTTGGGTCACTGTCTCCTTCAGGGTACCAGACACTTCGCAGAACAAAGAAAAATAGCTGTCAGCTCCCTTCCTTTCCCAAAAGATGAAACTTAACTCAAGCGTTTTCTTGGACTATGCACTTATTTTTGTCAGTGGATACCAGATGCATCCCGCATAATGCAACCCCTTTACAACACTTTGAAAGACGGTATAATGAACTATAAGGAAAGATGGCAGTGATGAGGATTTTCTCCAACATGATTGTTCCCAACTTCTGACAGAAGAAACAGCTACTCCACCAAATGCCAGTGAGAATCCACTCCCAAATCCTGATCTGGTGTTATACACGGATGGTTCAAGATATGCTGATGGGTTTGATAGATTCCACACCGGATATGCTGTTACCACAGAGGACACTGTAGTGCACGCAGCTGCACTCCCGCCTTCACAGTCAGCACAAGAAGCAGAACTCCAGGCTCTGACTACTGCATGTACTTTGGCCAAGAACAGACGGGCTAATATATACACGGACTCACGGTATGCATTTGGTATTGCTCGCGATTTTGGGGCTCTATGGGCCAATCGAGGGTTTATTACTACTGCCGGAACCCCAGTGAAAAATACTGAAGCTGTTAAAACCCTCATGGACTCGATCAAATTACCTACTCAGGTGGCTATTATCAAAGGCGCACGGTCCTAGGAACAGCCCACAGACTGTTGGCAACATATTTGCGGATATGCAAGCAAAAGCCGCTGCTCTCTTACCCGTTGAACCAACCATACCAACTATGGTGACCACACGCTCTCAGCGTAAACAGTTACAAGAAGCACTGACCCTACAAGAACCTGATGATCTACAACAGACTGAAGTTTTCTGTCGGACCCCGCGAGACCGCTTAATGACGATGCAGAGAATGTCTCCAAAGGAAGAGGTGAAGCAATGGAAGACTGATGGGGCATGAATGGATAATGGTCTCTGGGAAAAGGACCGACTTGTGTGTCTCCCTAAGCGGATGTATCCTGCTATTGCCACATGGGCACATGGACCTACACATCGAGGAAAGAATCAGGCCCTCGCACTGGTGCAAAAATGCTACTGGGCCCCGGTTCTCCAGTTGGCCGGAAGCATTCCCTGTTACCAACATGACTGCAAAAACTACAGCGAAGAAACTGGTGATGGAAGTTATATGCAGATATGGGGTTCTAGAAGTTGTTGAAAGCGATCAAGGTCCGGCCTTTTCTTCTCATGTGTACCAAGAAGGTCTGACAGTGCTTGGATCCACTGTAGCCCTCCATACTCCGTACCACCCACAATCCAGTGGGAAAGATGAGAGGTTGAATGGCACACTGAAGGGACAATTGACCAAAATGATGCAGGAGACTACGGCTCCATGGCCAGAGCTCCTACCCATTGTACTATACCACATTTGTACTACCCCTATTGCAAAATATGGCCTGTCCCCATATGAGATATTGTTTGGTGCTAGGCCCCCAGTTGCAAATTTCCAGCCCCAGCAGTTATCAGAAGAAACTGATCGTGCTGTTCAATATGTTATTCTGCTTAGTAAAAATCTTGCTAATACCTATGCTCTAGTTTTCTTTTCCAGATTCAGCAGAAACCGACACCTGTTATAACCTGAAGCCAGGTGATTTGGTAGTCGTGAAGAGGCATGTCAGGAAGCACGGACTAGAACCATTGTATGACGGTCCCTATGAAGTCCTCCTCATCACCCAACGAGCCAATATCAAATAAAAGGGGCATAATGTTTTGGTTTTTCGCATTTTCCATATTAGTATTGGTAGAAGTTAAAGTTAAAGTTAGAAGATATTCAAAGACTCAGAGATCAATACGATAAAGACAATGATTGTAATAATGACAGTTGGTGGTCAGACACCTTCTCCTTTCTCAATCCAGCCAATTGGTTTAAGGGAATAGGGGGCTGGGTAGCTGGGATCGTACAAAGCTTGTTACACATTGCTGCCTGTATCCTTGTTGTATATGTGATACTAAAACTTGTTCTTTGGTGTATTTCTGTATGTATTAGGAAATTCTACACTAAGCCAGCTAATGATGATACCAAAGGCGTCGTTGCCCCTGCTCTTCTCTGCACTGATCTCAAAAGGCTACTTGATGAAGATGTTGAAGCCAAGCACATGCCTACCTACAAAAGATCCCCACCACCGTCATCAAAAATTGCTATTCGTGAACTGCAGTATACAGGGGGACGGGTGCGCCACGACAGCCATGACTGATAACACGGCATCAGCCATGTGAAGACCAGTACCCCTCAAGCTGTTAGCTTGGGATAGCACCTCTGATGCTGCATATGTGTTAAAACAATTTATCTAGGGGGAATGTGAAGGGTTAATACTAAAATCAGAGCTGAAGTTTCATTTTGTCCATTCTCTGAAGGTTTCGTTTCTTCATTTTTGTTGCTGTAAGATAAATTTTTTTAATTGGCATGGGCTGTCATGAAACCAGACTGTTCCCATCTGTACAAGATAAGGGAGGCGGGAGTGTAAAACTCTGAAGAATATGCCATTATACTACTTTCTATTTGGATACGGACATATATGTAGTTTCCAGTTTTCTTGCAATATTATTGGCTTACAAAGTGAAATGATGCTATTGGTACTTGAGAACCTTGCATAATTAAGCAAAAGATTATAAAAGATGTGACTAAAATAAAGGGGCTTAGTGATCTGCCTCGATCCTCCCGTACAGAGACCCCAGTCTCCGTGTGGTCATTTGAGTTGCTAGCAACACTGGAATAATTTGGACATCACTGACTCAACCGTGAAGGGTTAATTTAGCCCTCCCTAAATAGCTACCTCGACAGTATTTGTAAGACGAAATCAGGTGTAGGACAATCAGAAAAAGGAAAATAAAAACACGCCACCTCCTCTGTACTTTTAACCCACTCCGGATTTTGGCTTACAAATACTGATGTGAAATACTGACCGAATACTGAGCGTGCGAATGTATTCACACCCAAGCCTGTTTTCAGTTTTATGACCAGGTCAAAGTTTACAATTCTGACCAATGTCACTTTATGTGGTAATACAGGTGCTTCTCACAAAATTAGAATATCATCAAAAAGTGAATTTATTTCAGTTCTTCAATACAAAAAGTGACTCTCCTATATTCTATAGAGTCATTACACACAGAGTGATCTATTTCACGGGTTTATTTCTGGTAATGTTGATGATTATGGCTTACAGCCAATGACAACCCAAAAGTCATTATCTCAGTAAATTAGAATAATTAAGAAAAAACATCTGATTATTATGAGAATACTGGAAAAATCTCCTGCCCACAATAATTCCTCTGTGCAAGGGCCTCATTAAAGATGGTGTGTAAAATAAGGTCATTGACTTTAGAGAGAAAACATTTTTCTCGATTAATAATCCATCTATTCCTTTATTATCATTTACCTAAAGTCCATAAAGATAAGATGGGTTCCAAAATCACACCGGCTTATGCAAATCTGCTTATAGGTGTGTATAAAGATTTATTTATCATCAACAGTCTTTGGAATTAACACATTATCATGTACAAGAGATACATTGATGATATGTTTTTTTTTATATGGGATAACACAGAAAATAATATTCTACTATTCACTAACTATAGAAATACAAATGACTGGGGATTGGTATTTTCTCCCCTTCATGATCCTCACTGTATCAATTTTCTGGACATCACCGTTTTTTGTGAGGGTAATAATATTTTACTTTTTTTAAAGAGGTTGACACCAATAGTTATATTCACTACAGGAGTGGACACGACAGTAAATAGCTCACTAATATTCCAAACAACCAATTAGGAAAAACTGCAGTCGAATAGAGGATTTTAAAATGCAAGCCTCCGTTCTGCATGAGAGATTCAAGGCCCAAAAATATCCAAAAGACCTAGTTAATAGGACATATACAAATTTATAGAAAACAAACCAGGAAATTTTACTTACTGTACATACAAGAAAAAAACAAAACAGACACAAAATATATGTCTAATTTTATCACCCAATTTAATCAAAACCGCAAAGAAATACAGGATATTTTTTAAATGAATTTGCATATCTTGCTGAATGTCTAGCGGTGGACGCCGCATCGGTGTAGGCAACACTCTTCCTCCACTGCATTCCACAGGCATACTACAAATAGTAAATATATACTCACTTCTTCTCTTCCTCTTTAAGCAGTGGGACTGACGAAGGTCCGTGTGAGACCGAAACGTCTCATATTGATTTGACTGCACTGAAATTACTTCTGGATTCCACTAATAAGTTGAGTGCCAAGTTTTATTGTCTTTATAAACGGGCAGCATGATGGCTCAGTGATTAGATCTGTACGGTGGTTCAGTGGTTAGCATTGTAGCTTTGCATCACTGGAGTCCTGGGTCCAAATCCCACCAAGGAGTTTGTATGTTCTCACCGTGTTTGTGTGGGTTTCCTCTCACGTTCCAAAGATGTACCGATAGGGAATTCAGATTGTGAGCCACATCATGGACAGCAATGATAATGTGTGCAAAACTGTAAAGCGCTGCGGAATATACTGGCGCTATATAAAAATAAAGATTATTAACTAAAAACCACTAATTGTGTAACCTCTAATGCTACCAGAGAAAAATTCCCTATCAAACAATACTTGAATTGTAATACGGATTTTGTCATTTATGTCATAGATTGTAATTGTGGGAAATGATATGTTGGTAGGACCACCCAACCTTTACACTGCAGATTACACTCTCATAGGCATAATATATATAAAGGTTTCCTTCGGCACGGGCTATCTAGATATTGCACTCTTTTTCACGATAAAAAATCTGAGGATCAGCCTTTTAGAACAAACAAATCCCAGCAAACACACCAGATCGTATTCAAAAACTAAATAGGAAAGAAATATACTGGATTTACAGGTTAAATACTCTGAAACTGCATGGATTAAATGAAATATCAGAGGGGTTTTTTATAACTTTTTTATAACTTTTTAATTACATATATTTTATCTCTTAATTTTTTTTCCTTTATTGATTGATTAAATATTAAATAAGCGTGATTTTTTTTCCGAATATATTATTATATAAGATCATACCGATATGTGCTGTTTCATTGGTATATTCCTATAGGCTTGTGCGTATATTTGTATGTGTGTCTATTTGTAATAATTATTGTACCTCTGATTTCACTGAAAATATACCCAAAAGTTTTTTATGTTACAATAATATCTCATGTGGAATAAGCTGCACCATATTGTGATATATCCTTATTATCATGTACCAATGGTTGTTTCCACTTCTGTACCATGTCCATTATTGTTTCCCACACTGATTTGCCTTTTCTTTATCGCTTCCGATGTGGCTGTGGCTCAGAATGTTAGTGCGTGGCTCTAGCGCAGCTGTAAGGAGATAGACCGGACCACGGGTACCTGTATACCGGGTCTGGAACTATGAAGGCTGCATCCTCTGTTCCCGGGGGGAAGCCTGAGTGGGGCGGACCTTTCCCTGCTGTTTGGGGGAAGTCTGAGTGAGGAGGACCTTCCTGAGGACGGAGAACAGTGGGAAGAGCCAGGAAAAGGCGCTCAGCGTCGGGGGCATAAAAGGAAAAAGTGCGCGAAGCGGGGCAGTCTGGCGCCGGCGGAGAGCAGCACAGAGAGCAGCACGCAGAGCGGTGAGCAACGCGCGCTGCTTACCCCACCAGAGAGTACTGGTGTGGCGACGGGCCATATAGAAGGAGTCCCCGTCGCCTGCACAGAGAGCCGTGCAGAGCAGAGCTATGCCAGTAGAGCGGAGCTGTGCAGAGCCGTGTTAGCAGAGCAGAACCGTGCAGAGCTGTGCACACAGAGTAGAGCCGAGACTGGTGTTGCAGCAGCGAAAGAGAGGAGTGCTCCGTCCGGGGAGCACCAGCCCCACACAGACCAGCAACCGCTGTCGCCCTCCTCTAACCACGGGGACCAGAGGAAGAGAGACGGGCAGTGTGTGCCCAGTGACCGACATAAAGCCAGGTGCCAGAAGCTTCAGGATCGTGAGTACCGTGCGTGTGTCACCTGAAAGAGACCGGGAGCGAGACCATAACCTACACCCTGACTGTGCTAGTAAATCTCGTACCCAGACACTTTTGACTTGACCATTGAATACTTGCAGACCCGCTTTTGCCTCGTACAGGACTCTGGCCCTCACCATTGTTTAGCCACCACAGTATATGGACTAGGGGCAGTGTAAGGTACCGGAGACCGACCACTGTCACCAGAAGACGGGATATTGTTGTGTGCTGGACCCCATTATTAAGGACACTGCGTCGGCCGTTGCCATTGAGTTCGCTGCAGGAGCTGCCGTTCAGGAACTTCCTTACTCCCGGTCTAACGAACTGCCGATATTTGAACCGTTGTTCTTCACCTCAAGTTATCCATTGTCTTTATGTACTGTTTGTCTACACTGTTTAACCCTTTACCTCCCAGCGTGGCGTATTCCCCTGAAAATAAACCTGTTAACCCTTGCTCTGCCTGCGTCCCTTCACTGCATCCCACGTTCCTGCTAGTACCTTACATGGCCTCCTGTGTGTTTTATCTATGTGGATTCCCCTTGCATCCAATTTCTAATTCTCTATACCGTTTGTTATTTTTATAGTAAACTATTTGGTCGATACTCATAAAGAAATTGTACAAACATTATATTTCTTCTCTAACCGCAGTGCACAAGCTTTTTCTAGTCTTAGAATTAATTTTTTCCCTCACTCCATTAGATTCTGAATATTTCCTCTCCCCCTTTTTTTCCCCGTGATTTTATGTCACCATATATAAAATAATACACTTTTTTTTACTCCAGAATCTTTTTATTTAATTTTTATTTCAAATAAACTTTCATACATATATACACATTTTTTATATAGTTCTCTCCTGATTATACATTTTTTTCTTTTTTTTTTCTGTTCAACACTTTTTTCTTTTCCCCTTTTTTCTTCTTGTCTTCTTAAACAATCGTCCTATAATGTGAACAGAGATTTATACAAGTTATATTGTAATAATCATTTTCGTTTATTCCTTTTATCTTAGCACACCACATGTATGTCATGTGCCATCCCAGGTGGTACCTAACCCAACTTTGACATTTATCACATGTTCCTTTTTTTTACATTTAGCATCACATGGTTCTTTTTTTTAAATTTATCATATGATTATTTTTTTTTTTAATTTATCACACGGTTCTTTTGGCACTCACATTTGAAAGCTGCATACTGTTTTTGCTACATTTGCTATACTTGTGGCCTTTCCTAATGAAGAAGTCTTTTGTACTTTGAAACTCGGAGAATTATTATTATTTATTTTTATAGCGCCATTTATTCCATGGCGCAGTATATAAATCTCTATCCATTTGATAATCTTGGATATACGTCTCATCATTGACCAGCAAGGGAGGAAATCATCCACTAACTGCTCCTTTCTTTCCAGGACAGCGTGTGACATCAGACAATGTGACCGGAGTCTTACGCGGAATAGAGTTCTGATCACACGACCACAATGCCCGCTGCTCTAGATACAGCTGGGGATGCAGCCTGTCCTCCTATCCCGCACATGGGCACCACCGGTAGTTCAGCACTGTATCGGCCAGAAGGGAAAACTCAGCTCAACGATAGAATGATGAAACAGGAGAAATATTATTACAGCAGCTGGCAGGACTCCTAGATGTGGAGCTCAAGAAACGAAGTTAGATCACTCCTGATACTGACTATCGCAATGTGACTGTGACGTCATCCTCCTACCTGCCCTCCTATACACCCCCTACCTGCCTTCATCAGCGTATAATTGCCTATTTTTTTCATAAGAATAAAAATCAATTTTCACCACCTGACTGTATGATAATTATTAAAAACTTATGATACGGAATAGATTTTGTAAATCTTAAAATCATTCAATAAAAAATGATTTAAAAATATTACTTACTTACCTTTTTTTTCTTTAATCTCCCATTGTGAACCCAAAGCAGCAAAAAAATGGACTGAGGACCCTAAGAGGAAGACAAAAATTTGGTAAATAGCGTTTAGAATGGAGAAGAAAGGGCGAGAGGGTTAGTGAGTTTAGAAGTCAGGAACTGAGAAGGGAAATGCTTTTCTCTCACTATGGGACGTATGGATAGACATTTATATATTGGCTTCTTCCATTAAAATATACAATATAGTATAAAGATATAAAGGGAAGACACAAAGTGTATCTACCCCTAATATCAGGAGCCTCAGTGTCACAACATGTCACATACAACAATGGGGGAAGCTTTTCCTTACTTTGGTGGACGTTGCACTTTTTTGCTGCGGACACTTCTGCTGATGGAGAAATAGAAGAAATGATCACAAATAAATACCTTATAAAATAATTATCGGGAACAAGTCCTGGTCCCATAAGGACACAGACAATAAACATAATGTCTTTCCTACACATTTCTACATGATACAGATACAGTGGGGCAAAAAAGTATTTAGTCAGTCAGCAATAGTGCAAGTTCCACCACTTAAAAAGATGAGAGGCGTCTGTAATTTACATCATAGGTAGACCTCAACTATGGGAGACAAACTGAGAAAAAAAAATCCAGAAAATCACATTGTCTGTTTTTTTTTCATTTTATTTGCATATTATGGTGGAAAATAAGTATTTGGTCAGAAACAAAATTTCATCTCAATACTTTGTGATATATCCTTTGTTGGCAATGACAGAGGTCAAACGTTTTCTGTAAGTCTTCACAAGGTTGCCACACACTGTTGTTGGTATGTTGGCCCATTCCTCCATGCAGATCTCCTCTAGAGCAGTGATGTTTTTGGCTTTTCGCTTGGCAACACGGACTTTCAACTCCCTCCAAAGGTTTTCTATAGGGTTGAGATCTGGAGACTGGCTAGGCCACTCCAGGACCTTGAAATGCTTCTTACGAAGCCACTCCTTCGTTGCCCTGGCGGTGTGCTTTGGATCATTGTCATGTTGAAAGACCCAGCCACGTTTCATATTCAATGCCCTTGCTGATGGAAGGAGGTTTGCACTCAAAATCTCACGATACATGGCCCCATTCATTCTTTCATGTACCCGGATCAGTCGTCCTGGCCCCTTTGCAGAGAAACAGCCCCAAAGCATGATGTTTCCACCACCATGCTTTACAGTAGGTATGGTGTTTGATGGATGCAACTCAGTATTCTTTTTCCTCCAAACACGACAAGTTGTGTTTCTACCAAACAGTTCCAGTTTGGTTTCATCAGACCATAGGACATTCTCCCAAAACTCCTCTGGATCATCCAAATGCTCTCTAGCAAACTTCAGACGGGCCCGGACATGTACAGGCTTAAGCAGTGGGACACGTCTGGCACTGCAGGATCTGAGTCCATGGTGGCGTAGTGTGTTACTTATGGTAGGCCTTGTTACATTGGTCCCAGCTCTCTGCAGTTCATTCACTAGGTCCCCCCGCGTGGTTCTGGGATTTTTGCTCACCGTTCTTGTGATCATTCTGACCCCACGGGGTGGGATTTTGCGTGGAGCACCAGATCGAGGGAGATTATCAGTGGTCTTGTATGTCTTCCATTTTCTAATTATTGCTCACACAGTTGATTTCTTCACTCCAAGCTGGTTGGCTATTGCAGATTCAGTCTTCCCAGCCTGGTGCAGGGCTACAATTTTGTTTCTGGTGTCCTTTGATAGCTCTTTGGTCTTCACCATAGTGGAGTTTGGAGTCAGACTGTTTGAGGGTGTGCACAGGTGTCTTTTTATACTGATAACAAGTTTAAACAGGTGCCATTACTACAGGTAATGAGTGGAGGAAAGAGGAGACTCTTAAAGAAGAAGTTACAGGTCTGTGAGAGCCAGAAATCTTGATTGCTTGTTTCTGACCAAATACTTATTTTCCACCATAATATGCAAATAAAATGAAAAAAAAACAGACAATGTGATTTTCTGGATTTTTTTTTCTCAGTTTGTCTCCCATAGTTGAGGTCTACCTATGATGTAAATTACAGACGCCTCTCATCTTTTTAAGTGGTGGAACTTGCACTATTGCTGACTGACTAAATACTTTTTTGCCCCACTGTATATGGATAGATGTCATTACTGATTATTAGCTCATTGCATAAATATCACTTTCACAAGCATTTGCATGGGACTGATCTCCTGCCAGGACGAATGATTGAATACTTTTCCATCTAGAAGACAGCAATTAGGACATAAGGACGTGTCCATTAGTGGGGAGAGGTTAAGGTACCTACATGTTTATGACCTGGGTCCTGCTGGTTCTCCTAAAAAATTTTGGCATCCACCATTTCCGTTTGTGTCTGAAAAAAATCCAAACAAATGAATTAAGAACCAGAGAGTTCACATTATCATTGTGATCAGTCTATGAGGATATATACAGTGATATTATCCTGTGTAACGTCCTGCGCTTATGTCACAATGTGACGTCATCGATCTAAAGCCCAAGGTCTCGTTAGAGTAAATGCAGCCACGATCGCTCTTATTACTTACGGGATCGGCTTTGTGTCGGCGCACGCCGTCTTTACTTCTGGCCTGTGACAAAAATAAAGTTTTCATTAGAAACAGAGATACTTGTGTTTGTGTCCTAAATAAATGCAGTGACTTAAAGAGTATCTGTCAGTAGGATCAACCCTCCTAAGCCGTCTATATGGGCATACAGGTCATGGAAAGCTGAATAAAATGATATATTGATGTCTGCGATCCGATGTCTTATTTCAGAGAAATCCATATTTTTCTTTCCTCTCCAAATTGGCCATTGGGCACTGGAAACAGTTTTCCGGATGGCCACTTTGACTACCAAGGTTGAAGATAGAAGGGCTGGTGTCTGTTTTCAGTGCCCCGTGGCCACATTGGAGCGGCATCGATAATCAGAAGAGACCAGGAGCTCAGAAAATTGTGCTTACTGTAACTCTGGTATAGGGGACCCCAAAAATCAATAGCCCCCAATATGTACATCCATGTTTTATATCCTCCTCAGTCTCTGCCCAGTGATAACAAGTCATTCATCAGTTACTAATAAATATCTAAAATCATATACAGCCCATAATATCTGTTTATGTCACTATCTCTCTACTTACAGTCTGGTGTTATCTTTGCCGCCATCTTTCTCTCCTATCTGTGGTGTTTTATGTCCCACGGACACTTCTTCCTCCTCTTCCTCACTACTGGACACATAACATAGACTCGTTTTTTATTTGCAGTGTTTTTATAAATGAATTCAGAAAATAAAGCAAAAAAAAAAGCCCCATGCGCAGTTCGCCACATTTTGAGCAGACGTCCCATCCCCGGAACACTGAATGGTGAATAGTAAATAGTTTATTGCTCCGTGTGTGACCCTCTGTTCATTATCCCCATTTACAGGGGCAGAACTACAGCCGTGTCAGCCATATGGACTGCAAAAAGGAGAGCATGTTTGGCCTGAGAGGAGGAGCAGGGAGAGAGACGATCAGGAGGAGAGCTGCACAAGTCTCTCTCTTCTGCTGGACCCTGATCATTGCAGGAGCGGAAGCTGGAGGTCACCTGACAGGTCCAAAATAGCTCTAGGCCCCTCCCTGATGTCACATTCCCGCAAGGAATCTTATAGAACGGAGGGATAGAAATGGAAAAGAACTGTATAGACGGTGCGGAAAGGCTCATAAATAAAGGATCTGACCTCATAGGTCTTTTATTTTTGGCTCCTCCATCAGTTATCATTACGTATATGCAGCCATGTTTTATACCAAGTGACTGACAGTGCCATAACTATAAGTATATAATGTTCTATATTGTATATATATATCCCCCAATATATTTTTAGTCTCACACTCTCCACTTACCTACTGAAACTCATACTCAAAACCTCACTCTCCCAAGATGTTTCCTCCTCACTCTCGTCTTCCTCACTATTGGACACATAAAATAAGTCATGTAAATTATATATCATCTACTTTGACATCCAGATGACACAAGGTTATATAAAGGCTGGGATACGATATGGTAAGTGAAGAGTCCCGATTAACCCCTTATTGAAGGCACACTATCTCTATATGGAACTGGCTCAAGAGTTGAGTCTGCTCCCTGCAGCGCCGGTGATGGCTCTGTTACATAGCTGGCACCCAACAGTAACCCAACAGTAACCAGGCAATTGGAGCTAACTGTGACCACAATAGCTTAACCATTTAAATGCTGCTGTGAAGTATGATAGCAGTATTAAAAAGGGGAAACTGTCATTTTGTATAGCCCTCACCACCCACGCAAAGCGATCGTAGGGTGCTAATTGGTTTACATTGCAGTTAGAGGTCTACTGGAGGCCTCCGTGTCTGCCATGTGTGATCTCCTATGACACCCGGCCTGAGCCTTTCTTCATTCTGTACCCATAACCAGTCATTCATCGGTTACTATGAAACATCTACAGGCGTGCACATCATATAATATCTGTATATGTCACTGTCTCTCTACTTACAGTCCGATGTTCTCCTCTCTGCTGTTATCCTCTTTTATCTCTGTCACTTTATCATTGATGTCATCGTCTCCTTCCTCTTCCTCTCTACTGAAGACATAACATAACCCTTTATAAGTGAGGGTTAAAGGGGTCCACGCATTGCAATCATGGTGCATCTTTTGCAATGGTTTTTCAAAATCAATGCAAAAAAGCAGCAATGAAAATTCTAATAACTTACTTGATGGATTCCACGCTCGCCCAGGCTGATTTTGTTTTTCTACATATAAAAATGTAAGTTTTATTAGAAACATTGTGATATTTAAGAAACATACAGAAAATAACATATATACAGTGTGTCTCGTTATTAACCCCTTAACGACCGCCGATACGCCTTTTAACGGTGGTAGTTAAGGGTACTTAAAGGGAATCTGTCACCCATATTAAGTAATATCATGTAAAGATATCACTAAATTGTGCGTCCCATAAGGATTCTATAAGGGCTTTTGACTCCCCCCGACCCCGCACCTTTGAGGCATAAATAACTTTTTTAGCTTGTTGGGGATGCATGCAAATCGCCGGGGTCCGATGAGCGTGGCTTAGTAGTCTTCTCCCCCCCACCTCCTTGGCTTGCTTCACGTAATCTTCGTCTGTGAATACCACAGACGCCGTTGGTTTCCGCGCTTGCGCAATGTAAAGGCCCCGTCGCCTGCGCAGTATGCTTTGCCCAACTGTGGGTGAAGCATATAGTTGCTACTACGCAAGCGCCGGTATTTTCCAGCGCGGTCTATGCCCCGGAAGACTTCACATGCAGGACACACTTCCGGGGCATAGACCGCGTTGGAAAATGCCGAAGCTTGCACAGTAGTGATTATATGCTTCGCCCACAGTTGGGCAAAGCTTACTGCACAGGCGCCGGGGGCCTTTACATTGCGCAAGCGCAGAAACCAACGGCGTCTCTGGTATTCACAGACGAAGATTACGTGAAGCAAGCCGAGGAGGTGGGGGGGAGAAGACTACTAAGCCACGCCCATCGGACTGGACAGCAGCGATTTGCATGCATCCCCAACAAGCTAAAAAAGGTATTTATGCCTCAAAGGTGCGGGGTCGGGGGGAGTCAAAAGCCCTAATAGAATCCTTATGGGACGCACAATTTAGTGATATCTTTACATGATATCACTAAATATGGGTGACAGATTCCCTTTAAACCACAGCACGGCGCTGTGGAAAAAGTGTATCGCGCCACCCCGAGTTGGAGGTCATCAAAAAGGAAGAAAAATGTCACAAGCCTGCAAGGAATGTTATAGAACGGAGGGATAGAAATGGAGAACCACTTTGTAGACGGCACAGAAATGCTCATGAACAAAGGATCTGACCTCACTGGTCTTTTTTTTGGCTCCTCCATCAGTTATTATTATGTATGTGCAGCCATGTTTTATATCAAGTGACTGACAGTGCCATAACTATAAATATATAATTTTCTATATTGTATGTATATAGCCCCCATAATATATTTAGTCTCACACTCTCCACTTAACCAATCACACTCCAATTCTCACTCTTCCAAGAATTTTTCCTCCTATTCCTCCTAACTCTCATCTTCCTCTCTTTTGGACACATAAAATAAGTCATATAAATCACATATCATCTACTTTGACATCCAGATAACACAGGGTTTATAAAGATTGGGGTAAGATGTGCTGAATGAAAAGTCCAGATTAACCTCTAATTGAGGGCGCACTATCTTTGTATGGAGCGGGCTCAAGAGATGAGTCTGCTCCCCGCACCGCCGGTGATGGCTCTGTTACATAGCTGGCACCCAACAGTAACTGATGCAATTGGAGCTAGCTGTGATCGCATTACATTAACCTTTAAATGCTGCTGTGAAGTATGAGACAAGTATTAAAAAGGGGCTTTCCAACAGCGACTGTCACTTTGTATGGCCACGCAATGCGATCATAGGGTGCTGATTGATTGACATTGCAGCTAGGGGTCTACCAGAGACCTCTGTGTCTGCCATGTGTGATCTCCTACGAAGTCCAGCCTGAATCTTCTTCAGTCTGTACCCATAACCAGTCATTCATCAGTTACTATGAAACCTCTACAATCATTTACATCCAATAAAATCTGTATATGTCACTAATCTCTCTACATACAGTCTGATGTTCTCCTCTCTGCTGTCTTCCTCCTTTATCTCTGTCACTTTATCATAGATGTCATCGTCTCCTTCCTCTTCCTCTCTACTGAAGACATAACATAACCCTTTATAAGTGAGGGTTAAAGGGGTCCACGCATTGCAATCATGGTGCATTTTTTGGAATGGGTTTTCAAAATCAATGCAAAAAAGAAGCAATGAAAATTCTAATAACTTACTTGATGGATTCTACGCTCGCCCAGGCTGTTTTTGTTTTTCTACATATAAAAATGTAAGTTTTATTAGAAACAGTGTGATATTTAAGAAACATACAGAAAATAACATGTATTCAGTGTGTCTTGTTATTAACCCCTTAACGACTTCCGATACGCCTTTTAACGACAGTAGTTAAGGGTACTTAAACCACAGCGTCGATAATTAACGGCGGTGTGGAAAAAGTGTATCATGCCCCCCAGAGTCGGATTTTCTCCAGGGTCTCAGCTGCCGGTGGTAGCCGAGACCCCAGAGAACATGATTCGGGTTGGTTTTTACCGACCCCGCTTTTGTGATCGCCGTTATTAACCGTTTAATTGCGACTGCAAAAAAAACAAGTTTGGTGTGCCATTTAATTTCTCTCTCCTCTGATGTGTTCACACATCAGAGGAGAGAGAAATAGGGTCCCCGATCCCCCCCGGTACCTCCCGGTGGTCCTCGGCCCGCGTGCTTCCCCTCCATGGGCGCCACCATCTTCTTCTGGGAAGAAAATGGTGGGTAATGCGCAGTGCGCCTAACGAGATCTGCCGGCCGGTACCCGGCAACAATAAGATTTTTCCTATTGGTTAATTTTGGTCACTGTGATAGGGTCTATCACAGTGAACAAAATAAAAAAAAAATAGTAAATAAACCCCTCCTTTATCACCCCCATAGGTAGGGAAAAATAATGAAATAAAGAAAATATATTTATTTTCATTTTTCCATTAGGTTTAGGGTTAGAATTACGGTTAGGGTTGGAATTAGGGTTAGGGTTGGAATTAGGATTAGGGTGAGGGTTAGGGGTGTGTTGGGGTTAGGGTTTGAGCTAGAATTGAGGAATTTCCACTATTTAGGCACATCAGGGGGTCTCCAAACGCGACATGGCACCACCATTGATTACAGCCACTTTTGTCTTCAAAAAGTCAACTGATTCTCCCTCCCTTCCGAGCCCAGACATGTGCCCAAACAGTGGTTTACCCCAACATATGGAGCATCGGCGCACTTAGGACAAATTGCACACCAACTTTGGGGGTCTAATTTCTCCTATTACCCTTGGGAAAATAAAAAAAATTGAGGGCTAAAAAATCATTTTTGTAGAAAAAAAATAATTTTTTATTTTCATGGCTTTGCGTTATAAACTTCAGTGAAGCAGTTGGGGGTTCAAAGTGCTCACCACACAAGCTTCTTGGGTGGTCTAGCTTCCAAAATGGGGTCACTTGTGGGGGGTTTCAACTGTTTAGGCACATCAGCGGCTCTGCAAACGCAACATGACGTCCACGGACAATTCCATCAAAGTCAGCATTCCAAAACGGTGCTCCTTCCCTTCCGAGCTCTCCCATGCGCCCAAACAGTGGTTTCCCCCACATATGGGGTATCAGTGTACTCAAGACAAATTGCACAACAACTTTTGTGGTCCAATTTCTCCTGTTAGCCTTGTGAAAATATAACATAGCGGGCTAAAAAATCATTTTTGAGGAAAAATAATTATTATAAACTTCTGTGAAGAACTCGGGGTTCAAAGTTCTCACCACACATCTAGATAAGTTCCTTAAAGGGTCTAGTTTTCAAAATGGTGTCACTTGTGGGGGGTTTCCACTGTTTAGGCACATCAGGGGCGCACCAAACGCTACATGGCGTCCAATCTGAATTCCAGCCAATTCTGCATTGAAAAAGTCAAACAGCGCTCCTTCCCTTCTGAGCTGTGCCGTGCGCCCAAACAGTGGTTTACCCCAACATATGGGGTATGGGCGTACTCAGCACAAATTGCACAACAACTATGGGGGTCTAATTTCTCCTGTTACCTTTGTAAAAATAAAAATTTGGGGTCGAAAAGATCATTTTTGTGGAAAAAATATTATTTATTTTCACGACTCTACGTTATAAAACTTCTGTGAAGCACTTGGAGGTTCAAAGTGCTCACCACTCATTTAGATAAGCTCCTTAAGGGGTCTAGTTTCCAAAATGGGGTCACTTGTTGGGGGTTTCCACTGTTTAGGCACACCAGGGGCTCTCCAAACCCAATATGGTGTCCGATCTCAATTCCAGCCAATTCTGCATTGAAAAAGTCAAACGTCGCTCCTTCCGTTCCAAGCCCTGATGTGCGCACAAACAGTGGTTTACCCCCACATATGGGGTATCAGCGTATTCAGGAGAAATTGCACAACAAATTTTGTGGTTCATTTTTTTCCTTTTACACATGTGAAAATAACAAAAAACTGGTTCTGAAGTAAAATGTAAAAAAAAGTTAAATGTTAATTTTTTCCTTCCACATTGCTTCAGTTCCTGTGAAGCATGTAAAGGGTTAATAAACTTCTTGAATGTGGTTTTGAGCACCTTGAAGGGTGCAGTTTTTAGAATGGTGTCACTTTTGGGTATTTTCTGTCATATTGACCTCTCAAAGTGACTTCAAATGAGAGGTGGTCCCTAAAAAAATGGTTTTGTAAATTTTGTTGTAAAAATGAGAAATCACTGGTCAACTTTTAACTCTTATAAGTTCCTAACAAAAAAAATGTTGGTTCCAAAATTGTGCTGATGTAAAGCACACATGTGGTAAATGTTATTTATTAAGTATTTTTTGTGACATATCTCTCTGATTTAAGGGCATAAAAAATAAAATTTGAAAATTGCAAAATTTTAAAAATTTTCGCCATATTTCCATTTTTTTCATAAATAAACACAAGCCATATTGAAGAAATTTTACCACTAACATGAAGTACAACATGTCATGAAAAAACGGTCTCAGAATCAGTCAGATCCGTAGAAGCGTTCCAGAGCTATAACCTCATAAATTGACAGTGGTCAGAATTGTAAAAATTGGCCCGGTCATTAAGCTGCAAATTGGCTCCAAACCTAAGGGGTTAAACGCAATGACGTATGATAGCATTCAGGGGCATAACTATATAGATGAAATAGGAAAAAAATAGTTTGCTGGTATCCGAGATGAACATTTATATATAGCTATAGGGGGTGTAGAGCGAGCAGTCGCATTGGGACACCCTCATCTGCCACATATATATTCATCACTATTACTAATGGTTATGGTACCTGAGGGGCCCTATTACATATTTCACATTAGGGCCCAAGAAGTTCAAGTTACACCTCTGACTGCATCTATGTCTCATAGTGAAAAGTAGCGGAAGACTACAAACATTGAAATTCGTGGACCATGATTACACCAGTTACTTACGGCAATGGCACTTCAAAAAACGATGCAACTGATTCATTGGATCTTGAGCACCTGAAATGAAAAGAATAAAGTCCTGGTTAGAAGAATTGATACTTAGGAAGCCTACAGATAAAGTTATCTGCCGTGATGTGCACAAAGCAGTGCACTCTCTATCGGCAACAGAGCAGAGCGCACTGTCACTGCACATTATAAGATGAATTCCCAGCAATCAAAAGCGTAACTTGTGGGCGGTTGGTGCTCCTCTCTGCAAGCCAAGTATTCATCTTACAAGGTGAATTGACAGTGCGCTCTGATCTGTTGCCGGCTCATTGCTACTGATCTGATGTGGCGAGAAAGGGCAGTCTTTGTGCATAGAGCACAGTGCACATTGTGCAGGGAATAGCCCAGCCCCTGATATGGAGGTCACTGCTAATGCTTCATTACTGGAATAGTGCAGAGGCCGGGGCAGTGACCGCAGATTCTGCCCCCTGATGATGTCATGTCTGAGTATCCCGATATGCATTGGGATTTTCACACAAAAGGTCATCAAAAAGGAAGAGAAAAAAAAGTCACATGCCTGCAAGGAATTTTATAGAATGGAGGGATAGAAATGGAGAACCACTTTGAAGACGGGCTCATGAACAAAGGATCTGACCTCACTGGTCTTTTGTATTCGGCTCCTCCATCAGTTATCATTGCATATACATAGACATATATACAGCCATGTTTTATACCAAATGACTGAAAGTGCCATAACTATAAGTATATAATGTTCTACATTGTATGTATATATCCACCAATATATATTTAGTCTCACACTCTCCACTTACCCAGTCACACTCCAATTCTCACTCTTCCATGATGTTTCCTCCTGTTCCTCCTGTTCCTTCTCACTCTCATCTTCCTCACTATTGGACACATAAAATAAGTCATATAAATCTACTTTGACATCCAGATAACACAGGGTTATATAAAGGCTGGGGTAGGGGTACGATATGCTGAATGAAGAGTCCCGATTAACCCTTTATTGAGGGCGCACTATCTCTGTATGAAGCAGGCTCAAGACTTGAGTCTGTTCCCCGCACCGCCGGTGATGGCTCTGTTACATAGCTGGCACCCCACACTAACTGATGCAATTGGAGCTAGCTGTGATTGCATTACATTAACCTTTAAATGCTGCTATGAAGTATGAGACAAGTATTCAAAAGGGGCTTTTCAACAGCGACTGTCACTTTGTATGGCCACGCAAAGCGATCATAGGGTGCTGATTGGTTGACATTGTAGCTAGGGGTCTACTAGAGGCCTCTGTGTCTGCCATGTGTGATCTCCTATATAGTCCAGCCTGAACCTTCATCAGTCTGTACCCATAACCAGTCATTCATCAGTTACTATGAAACCTCTACAATCATTTACAGCCAATAACATCTGTATATGTCACTAATCTCTCTACTTACAGTCTGATGTTCTCCTCTCTGCTGTTTTCCTCCTTTATCGCTATCACTTTATCATTGATGTCATCTCCTCCTTTCTCTTCTTCTCTACTGAACACATAATATAACCCTTTATAAGTGAGGTTTAAAGGGGTCCATGCATTGCAATCATGGTGCATTTTTTGCAATGGTTTTCCAAAATCAATGCAAAACTGCAGTGTTTTTACTGTGATTTTGGAAAAAACAAGTAAGAAATATACTGTGACTGAACCAATTAACTGACTCTAGTGAAGATTAATACACCATTCCTGAACAGGGGAGATTTTACAGATTAATTTTAGAGTTTTACAGCTGAGCACACAGTTCTGCACAGCTCCAGGAGGTGGCCATCAGTTCTGCACAGCTCCAGTAGGTGGTGTTCAGTTCTGCACAGCTCCAGTAGGTGGCGCTCTGTTCTGTACAGCTCCAGTAGGTGGCGCTCCTAAGCACAAGGACACTGCGGCTTGTATCGTAAATAATGTTACAGATCTGCGCAATTATGACATCACGCCGGTCAGTATCCGCTGTCAGGAGTTAGGGCGTGGAACGGACAACTGCAGCAGCCTTCCCCTTCTCTAGCACTGGGGCCGAGAGGTGGAACGAATACCAAACCTAAGTCAGCCATTGTAAGCCTTAGGAGATTACAGTAAACAGCGGCACCCGGGCAGAGAACAGAAATAAATGGCCTCCTTAGTGTCCGCTTGTCACTTGCTCATTTCTTAGTGCTCTTCTCTGCCATTTGGACGCTATAGGAGCAATAAATTGGAAAATGGGCATCCAGCGGGCACCGCACAGAATGATACTAACTGGGCAAACGGGCGCTTAGGAGACGTTGAATTCACCGGCCATTTTCCATTTATTGTCCCTTTTCTCTCATTCTCGTCATTACCTCCTTTCTGACATATATTTACCCCTTTAAACAGACAAGTGAAGGGTGCGGGGCAGAAATTGTGTAATGGGAACCAATGTGTTACGACACAGAGAGGCATGAAATGAACAATGGATTAACCCTGGAAACTTGATAATTCTCTGAACAGAAAAAAGTGTTAAATTATTTTAAAGTTAGTTTATCACACTAATTATAACTTTTATATTCATTTCTTCCAGGATTTCCAAAGTCCTGGTCTATGGGTTCCATTAATGCAAATGCAGCGATGAAAGTTCTAGTCACTTACTTGATGGATTCCACGCTCGCCCAGGCTGTTTTTATTGGTCTTATTGGCCTATAAAAATGTAAGCTTTGTTAGAAACCGTGTGATACTTAAGAAACATACAGAAAATATCATCTATACAGTGTGTCTCGTTAGTAAATGCAATGACATATGATAGTATTCAGGGGCATAACTATATAGAGTCAAAATAGATTCTGGTATCCGAGATGAACATTTCCATATAGCTATAGTGTAGAGCGAGCAGTCGCATCGGGACATACAGTCATATGTAAAAGTTTGGGCACCCCTATTAATGTTAACCTTTTTTCTTTATAACAATTTTGGTTTTTGCAACAGCTATTTCAGTTTTATATATCTAATAACTGATGGACTCAGTTATATTTCTGGATTCAAATGAGGTTTATTGTACTAACAGAAAATGTGCAATCTGCATTTAAACAAAATTTCACCGGTGCAAAAGTATGGGCACCCTTATCATTTTCTTGATTTGAACACTCCTAACTACTTTTTACTGACTTCCTGAAGCACTAAATTGGTTTTGTAACCTCATTGAGCTTTGATCTTCATAGCCAGGTGTATCAAATCATGAGAAAAGGTATTTAAGGTGGCCACTTGCAAGTAGTTCTCCTATTTGATTCTCCTATGAAGAGTGGCATCATGGGCTCCTCAAAACAACTCTCAAATGATCTGAAAACAAAGATTATTCAACATAGCTTTTCAGGGGAAGGATACAAAAAGTAGTCTCAGAGATTTAACCTGTCAGTTTCCACTGTGAGGAACATAGTAAGGAAATGGAAGAACACAGGTACAGTTCTTGTTAAGCCCAGAAGTGGCAGGCCAAGAAAAATATCAGAAAGGCAGAGAAGAAGAATGGTGAGAACAGTCAAGGACAATCCACAGACCACCTCCAAAGACCTGCAGCATCATCTTGCTGCAGATGGTGTCACTGTGCATCGGTCAACAATACAGCGCATGCATAACGCCTTTTTGTATGACCAAACAACTCAATCTTTGTTTCATCAGTCCACAGGACCTTCTTCCAAAATGTAACTGGCTTGTCCAAATGTACTTTTGCATACCTCAGGCGACTCTGTTTGTGGCGTGCTTGCAGAAACGGCTTCTTTCGCATCACTCTCCCATACAGCTTCTCCTTGTGCAAAGTGCGCTGTATTGTTGACCGATGCACAGTGACACCATCTGCAGCAAGATGATGCTGCAGGTCTTTGGAGGTGGTCTGTGGATTGTCCTTGACTGTTCTCACCATTCTTCTTCTCTGCCTTTCTGATATTTTTCTTGGCCTGCCACTTCTGGGCTTCACAAGAACTGTACCTGTGTTCTTCCATTTCCTTACTATATTCCTCACAGTGGAAACTGACAGGTTAAATATCTGAGACAACTTTTTGTATCCTTCCCCCTGAAAAGCTATGTCGAATAATCTTTGTTTTCAGATCATTTGAGAGTTGTTTTGAGGAGCCCATGATGCCACTCTTCATAGGAGAATCAAATAGGAGAACTACTTGCAAGTGGCCACTTTAAATACCTTTTCTCATGATTTGATACACCTGGCTATGAAGTTCAAAGCTCAATGAGGTTACAAAACCAATTTAGTGCATCAGAAAGTCAGTAAAAAGTAGTTAGGAGTGTTCAAATCAAGAAAATGATAAGGGTGCCCATACTTTTGCACCGGTGAAATTTTGTTTAAATGCAGATTGCACATTTTCTGTTAGTACAATAAACCTCATTTGAATCCAGAAATATAACTGAGTCCATCAGTTATTAGATATATGAAACTGAAATACCTGTTGCAAAAACCAAAATTGTTATAAAGAAAAAAGGTTAACATTAATAGGGGTGCCCAAACTTTTACATATGACTGTACATATTCATCAATATTACTAATGGTCATGGTACCTGAGGGGCCCTGTTGCATATTTTGCAATGGGGCCCAAGAAGTTCAGGTTACACCTCTGACTGCATCTATATCTCATAGTAAAAAGAAACTTAGGACTACAAACATTGAAAGTCGTGGACCACGATTATACCAGTTACTTACGGCAGTGACTCTTCATTATCCCATGCGATCATTCTCTGGGATTCAATGGGCCTGATATGAAAAAATACAACGCTGGTTAGAAGAATTGATACTTAGGAAGGCTACGGATAAAGTTATCTGCCGTGATGTGCACAAAGCAGTGCGCTCTCTTGTCGGCAACAAAGCAGAGCGCATTGTCAGTTACTGTCATTGCGCATTCCCAGCATGTGGAGACCAGCGCCACTTCTGCAATTCACAACATTTGTGAAGATCGTTGCTCCCCTCTACAAGCTGTGTATTCTTCTTACAAGGCGAACTGACAGTGCGCTCTGCTCTAGAATCATAGAATCATAGAATCATATGATCCAGGCTCATTGCTAGTGATCTGAGCCGGCGAGTAAGCGCACTGTCTTTGTGCACATTGCCGAGGACTAGCCAAGCCCCTGAAATGAAGGTCACTGCTGACACTTCATTTCATGAAGAGGGTAAAGACTGGGACAGTGAACGCAGCCTCTGTCTCCTGATGAAGGTTTATTTGAGTATTCCAGCATGCACTGGGATTTTCAAATAAAGCGTCATCAAAAAGAAAGTAGGAAAAAAAGAAAGAAAAGCAGTCGGATAGTGTAGTTAGGGAAGTATATGGGATGAGTAACAGTATGAAGAATTCAGCGGGAT